>NW_028175219.1:0-84988 GCF_965226575.1 Pagrus pagrus | reverse complement strand
TCTCGCTCTGAAACGCTCATTTTTCACATAAGCCACTTTTCAGCGCTAAAACAGCCTCCAATCGCTCTGAAACGCTCATTTTTGACATAAGCCACTTTTCACCTTTAATGAATGAAATTCCAGGTAAAAACTCCTTTGCCATGAAGAAGATCCAAATTCAACCAGTTCAGGCTAGTAAACCTGGTTGAAAGACCTTTTTTCAGTGAAATGCAGCTTAGTGCAAAAACAGGCTGCTCTCGCTCTGAAACGCTCATTTTTCACATAAGCCACTTTTCAGCCTTAGGCGACTGTACAGTGCTAAAACAGCCTCCAATCGCTCTGAAACGCTCATTTTTGACATAAGCCACTTTTCACCTTTAATGAATGAAATTCCAGGTAAAAACTCCTTTGCCATGAAGAAGATCCAAATTCAACCAGTTCAGGCTAGTAAACCTGTTTGAAAGACCTTTTTTCAGTGAAATGCAGCTTAGTGCAAAAACAGGCTGCTCTCGCTCTGAAACGCTCATTTTTCACATAAGCCACTTTTCAGCGCTAAAACAGCCTCCAATCGCTCTGAAACGCTCATTTTTGACATAAGCCACTTTTCACCTTTAATGAATGAAATTCCAGGTAAAAACTCCTTTGCCATGAAGAAGATCCAAATTCAACCAGTTCAGGCTAGTAAACCTGGTTGAAAGACCTTTTTTCAGTGAAATGCAGCTTAGTGCAAAAACAGGCTGCTCTCGCTCTGAAACGCTCATTTTTCACATAAGCCACTTTTCAGCGCTAAAACAGCCTCCAATCGCTCTGAAACGCTCATTTTTCACATAAGCCACTTTTCAGCCTTAGGCGACTGTACAGTGCTAAAACAGCCTCCAATCGCTCTGAACGCTCATTTTTCACATAAGCCACTTTTCACCTTTAATGAATGAAATTCCAGGTAAAAACTCCTTTGCCATGAAGAAGATCCAAATTCAACCAGTTCAGGCTAGTAAACCTGTTTGAAAGACCTTTTTTCAGTGAAATGCAGCTTAGTGCAAAAACAGGCTGCTCTCGCTCTGAAACGCTCATTTTTGACATAAGCCACTTTTCACCTTTAATGAATGAAATTCCAGGTAAAAACTCCTTTGCCATGAATAAGATCCAAATTCAACCAGTTCAGGCTAGTAAACCTGTTTGAAAGACCTTTTTTCAGTGAAATGCAGCTTAGTGCAAAAACAGGCTGCTCTCGCTCTGAAACGCTCATTTTTCACATAAGCCACTTTTCAGCCTTAGGCGACTGTACAGTGCTAAAACAGCCTCCAATCGCTCTGAAACGCTCATTTTTGACATAACCCACTTTTCACCTTTAATGAATGAAATTCCAGGTAAAAACTCCTTTGCCATGAATAAGATCCAAATTCAACCAGTTCAGGCTAGTAAACCTGTTTGAAAGACCTTTTTTCAGTGAAATGCAGCTTAGTGCAAAAACAGGCTGCTCTCGCTCTGAAACGCTCATTTTTCACATAAGCCACTTTTCAGCGCTAAAACAGCCTCCAATCGCTCTGAAACGCTCATTTTTGACATAAGCCACTTTTCACCTTTAATGAATGAAATTCCAGGTAAAAACTCCTTTGCCATGAAGAAGATCCAAATTCATCCAGTTCAGGCTAGTAAACCTGGTTGAAAGACCTTTTTTCAGTGAAATGCAGCTTAGTGCAAAAACAGCCTCCTCTCGCTCTGAAACGCTCATTTTTCACATAAGCCACTTTTCAGCCTTAGGCGACTGTACAGTGCTAAAACAGCCTCCTATCGCTCTGAAACGCTCATTTTTGACATAACCCACTTTTCAGCATTAATGAATTAAATTCCAGGTAAAAACTCATTTGCCATGAAGAAGATCCAAATTCAACCAGTTCAGGCTAGTAAACCTGTTTGAAAGACCTTTTTTCAGTGAAATGCAGCTTAGTGCAAAAACAGGCTGCTCTCGCTCTGAAACGCTCATTTTTGACATAAGCCACTTTTCACCTTTAATGAATGAAATTCCAGGTAAAAACTCCTTTGCCATGAAGAAGATCCAAATTCAACCAGTTCAGGCTAGTAAACCTGGTTGAAAGACCTTTTTTCAGTGAAATGCAGCTTAGTGCAAAAACAGGCTGCTCTCGCTCTGAAACGCTCATTTTTCACATAAGCCACTTTTCAGCCTTAGGCGACTGTACAGTGCTAAAACAGCCTCCAATCGCTCTGAAACGCTCATTTTTGACATAAGCCACTTTTCACCTTTAATGAATGAAATTCCAGGTAAAAACTCCTTTGCCATGAAGAAGATCCAAATTCAACCAGTTCAGGCTAGTAAACCTGTTTGAAAGACCTTTTTTCAGTGAAATGCAGCTTAGTGCAAAAACAGGCTGCTCTCGCTCTGAAACGCTCATTTTTCACATAAGCCACTTTTCAGCCTTAGGCGACTGTACAGTGCTAAAACAGCCTCCAATCGCTCTGAAACGCTCATTTTTGACATAAGCCACTTTTCACCTTTAATGAATGAAATTCCAGGTAAAAACTCCTTTGCCATGAATAAGATCCAAATTCAACCAGTTCAGGCTAGTAAACCTGTTTGAAAGACCTTTTTTCAGTGAAATGCAGCTTAGTGCAAAAACAGGCTGCTCTCGCTCTGAAACGCTCATTTTTCACATAAGCCACTTTTCAGCGCTAAAACAGCCTCCAATCGCTCTGAAACGCTCATTTTTGACATAAGCCACTTTTCACCTTTAATGAATGAAATTCCAGGTAAAAACTCCTTTGCCATGAAGAAGATCCAAATTCAACCAGTTCAGGCTAGTAAACCTGGTTGAAAGACCTTTTTTCAGTGAAATGCAGCTTAGTGCAAAAACAGGCTGCTCTCGCTCTGAAACGCTCATTTTTCACATAAGCCACTTTTCAGCCTTAGGCGACTGTACAGTGCTAAAACAGCCTCCAATCGCTCTGAAACGCTCATTTTTGACATAAGCCACTTTTCACCTTTAATGAATGAAATTCCAGGTAAAAACTCCTTTGCCATGAAGAAGATCCAAATTCAACCAGTTCAGGCTAGTAAACCTGTTTGAAAGACCTTTTTTCAGTGAAATGCAGCTTAGTGCAAAAACAGGCTGCTCTCGCTCTGAAACGCTCATTTTTCACATAAGCCACTTTTCAGCCTTAGGCGACTGTACAGTGCTAAAACAGCCTCCAATCGCTCTGAAACGCTCATTTTTGACATAAGCCACTTTTCACCTTTAATGAATGAAATTCCAGGTAAAAACTCCTTTGCCATGAATAAGATCCAAATTCAACCAGTTCAGGCTAGTAAACCTGTTTGAAAGACCTTTTTTCAGTGAAATGCAGCTTAGTGCAAAAACAGGCTGCTCTCGCTCTGAAACGCTCATTTTTCACATAAGCCACTTTTCAGCGCTAAAACAGCCTCCAATCGCTCTGAAACGCTCATTTTTGACATAAGCCACTTTTCACCTTTAATGAATGAAATTCCAGGTAAAAACTCCTTTGCCATGAAGAAGATCCAAATTCAACCAGTTCAGGCTAGTAAACCTGTTTGAAAGACCTTTTTTCAGTGAAATGCAGCTTAGTGCAAAAACAGGCTGCTCTCGCTCTGAAACGCTCATTTTTCACATAAGCCACTTTTCAGCGCTAAAACAGCCTCCAATCGCTCTGAAACGCTCATTTTTGACATAAGCCACTTTTCATCTTTAATGAATGAAATTCCAGGTAAAAACTCCTTTGCCATGAAGAAGATCCAAATTCAACCAGTTCAGGCTAGTAAACCTGTTTGAAAGACCTTTTTTCAGTGAAATGCAGCTTAGTGCAAAAACAGGCTGCTCTCGCTCTGAAACGCTCATTTTTCACATAAGCCACTTTTCAGCGCTAAAACAGCCTCCAATCGCTCTGAAACGCTCATTTTTGACATAAGCCACTTTTCACCTTTAATGAATGAAATTCCAGGTAAAAACTCCTTTGCCATGAAGAAGATCCAAATTCAACCAGTTCAGGCTAGTAAACCTGGTTGAAAGACCTTTTTTCAGTGAAATGCAGCTTAGTGCAAAAACAGGCTGCTCTCGCTCTGAAACGCTCATTTTTCACATAAGCCACTTTTCAGCGCTAAAACAGCCTCCAATCGCTCTGAAACGCTCATTTTTCACATAAGCCACTTTTCAGCCTTAGGCGACTGTACAGTGCTAAAACAGCCTCCAATCGCTCTGAAACGCTCATTTTTCACATAAGCCACTTTTCACCTTTAATGAATGAAATTCCAGGTAAAAACTCCTTTGCCATGAAGAAGATCCAAATTCAACCAGTTCAGGCTAGTAAACCTGTTTGAAAGACCTTTTTTCAGTGAAATGCAGCTTAGTGCAAAAACAGGCTGCTCTCGCTCTGAAACGCTCATTTTTGACATAAGCCACTTTTCACCTTTAATGAATGAAATTCCAGGTAAAAACTCCTTTGCCATGAATAAGATCCAAATTCAACCAGTTCAGGCTAGTAAACCTGTTTGAAAGACCTTTTTTCAGTGAAATGCAGCTTAGTGCAAAAACAGGCTGCTCTCGCTCTGAAACGCTCATTTTTCACATAAGCCACTTTTCAGCCTTAGGCGACTGTACAGTGCTAAAACAGCCTCCAATCGCTCTGAAACGCTCATTTTTGACATAACCCACTTTTCACCTTTAATGAATGAAATTCCAGGTAAAAACTCCTTTGCCATGAATAAGATCCAAATTCAACCAGTTCAGGCTAGTAAACCTGTTTGAAAGACCTTTTTTCAGTGAAATGCAGCTTAGTGCAAAAACAGGCTGCTCTCGCTCTGAAACGCTCATTTTTCACATAAGCCACTTTTCAGCGCTAAAACAGCCTCCAATCGCTCTGAAACGCTCATTTTTGACATAAGCCACTTTTCACCTTTAATGAATGAAATTCCAGGTAAAAACTCCTTTGCCATGAAGAAGATCCAAATTCATCCAGTTCAGGCTAGTAAACCTGGTTGAAAGACCTTTTTTCAGTGAAATGCAGCTTAGTGCAAAAACAGCCTCCTCTCGCTCTGAAACGCTCATTTTTCACATAAGCCACTTTTCAGCCTTAGGCGACTGTACAGTGCTAAAACAGCCTCCTATCGCTCTGAAACGCTCATTTTTGACATAACCCACTTTTCAGCATTAATGAATTAAATTCCAGGTAAAAACTCATTTGCCATGAAGAAGATCCAAATTCAACCAGTTCAGGCTAGTAAACCTGTTTGAAAGACCTTTTTTCAGTGAAATGCAGCTTAGTGCAAAAACAGGCTGCTCTCGCTCTGAAACGCTCATTTTTGACATAAGCCACTTTTCACCTTTAATGAATGAAATTCCAGGTAAAAACTCCTTTGCCATGAAGAAGATCCAAATTCAACCAGTTCAGGCTAGTAAACCTGGTTGAAAGACCTTTTTTCAGTGAAATGCAGCTTAGTGCAAAAACAGGCTGCTCTCGCTCTGAAACGCTCATTTTTCACATAAGCCACTTTTCAGCCTTAGGCGACTGTACAGTGCTAAAACAGCCTCCAATCGCTCTGAAACGCTCATTTTTGACATAAGCCACTTTTCACCTTTAATGAATGAAATTCCAGGTAAAAACTCCTTTGCCATGAAGAAGATCCAAATTCAACCAGTTCAGGCTAGTAAACCTGTTTGAAAGACCTTTTTTCAGTGAAATGCAGCTTAGTGCAAAAACAGGCTGCCTCTCGCTCTGAAACGCTCATTTTTCACATAAGCCACTTTTCAGCCTTAGGCGACTGTACAGTGCTAAAACAGCCTCCAATCGCTCTGAAACGCTCATTTTTGACATAAGCCACTTTTCACCTTTAATGAATGAAATTCCAGGTAAAAACTCCTTTGCCATGAATAAGATCCAAATTCAACCAGTTCAGGCTAGTAAACCTGTTGAAAGACCTTTTTTCAGTGAAATGCAGCTTAGTGCAAAAACAGGCTGCTCTCGCTCTGAAACGCTCATTTTTCACATAAGCCACTTTTCAGCGCTAAAACAGCCTCCAATCGCTCTGAAACGCTCATTTTTGACATAAGCCACTTTTCACCTTTAATGAATGAAATTCCAGGTAAAAACTCCTTTGCCATGAAGAAGATCCAAATTCAACCAGTTCAGGCTAGTAAACCTGGTTGAAAGACCTTTTTTCAGTGAAATGCAGCTTAGTGCAAAAACAGGCTGCTCTCGCTCTGAAACGCTCATTTTTCACATAAGCCACTTTTCAGCCTTAGGCGACTGTACAGTGCTAAAACAGCCTCCAATCGCTCTGAAACGCTCATTTTTGACATAAGCCACTTTTCACCTTTAATGAATGAAATTCCAGGTAAAAACTCCTTTGCCATGAAGAAGATCCAAATTCAACCAGTTCAGGCTAGTAAACCTGTTTGAAAGACCTTTTTTCAGTGAAATGCAGCTTAGTGCAAAAACAGGCTGCTCTCGCTCTGAAACGCTCATTTTTCACATAAGCCACTTTTCAGCCTTAGGCGACTGTACAGTGCTAAAACAGCCTCCAATCGCTCTGAAACGCTCATTTTTGACATAAGCCACTTTTCACCTTTAATGAATGAAATTCCAGGTAAAAACTCCTTTGCCATGAATAAGATCCAAATTCAACCAGTTCAGGCTAGTAAACCTGTTTGAAAGACCTTTTTTCAGTGAAATGCAGCTTAGTGCAAAAACAGGCTGCTCTCGCTCTGAAACGCTCATTTTTCACATAAGCCACTTTTCAGCGCTAAAACAGCCTCCAATCGCTCTGAAACGCTCATTTTTGACATAAGCCACTTTTCACCTTTAATGAATGAAATTCCAGGTAAAAACTCCTTTGCCATGAATAAGATCCAAATTCAACCAGTTCAGGCTAGTAAACCTGTTTGAAAGACCTTTTTTCAGTGAAATGCAGCTTAGTGCAAAAACAGGCTGCTCTCGCTCTGAAACGCTCATTTTTCACATAAGCCACTTTTCACCTTTAATGAATGAAATTCCAGGTAAAAACTCCTTTGCCATGAAGAAGATCCAAATTCAACCAGTTCAGGCTAGTAAACCTGTTTGAAAGACCTTTTTTCAGTGAAATGCAGCTTAGTGCAAAAACAGGCTGCTCTCGCTCTGAAACGCTCATTTTTCACATAAGCCACTTTTCAGCCTTAGGCGACTGTACAGTGCTAAAACAGCCTCCAATCGCTCTGAAACGCTCATTTTTGACATAAGCCACTTTTCACCTTTAATGAATGAAATTCCAGGTAAAAACTCCTTTGCCATGAAGAAGATCCAAATTCAACCAGTTCAGGCTAGTAAACCTGTTTGAAAGACCTTTTTTCAGTGAAATGCAGCTTAGTGCAAAAACAGGCTGCTCTCGCTCTGAAACGCTCATTTTTCACATAAGCCACTTTTCAGCGCTAAAACAGCCTCCAATCGCTCTGAAACGCTCATTTTTGACATAAGCCACTTTTCACCTTTAATGAATGAAATTCCAGGTAAAAACTCCTTTGCCATGAATAAGATCCAAATTCAACCAGTTCAGGCTAGTAAACCTGTTTGAAAGACCTTTTTTCAGTGAAATGCAGCTTAGTGCAAAAACAGGCTGCTCTCGCTCTGAAACGCTCATTTTTCACATAAGCCACTTTTCAGCGCTAAAACAGCCTCCAATCGCTCTGAAACGCTCATTTTTGACATAAGCCACTTTTCACCTTTAATGAATGAAATTCCAGGTAAAAACTCCTTTGCCATGAAGAAGATCCAAATTCAACCAGTTCAGGCTAGTAAACCTGTTTGAAAGACCTTTTTTCAGTGAAATGCAGCTTAGTGCAAAAACAGGCTGCTCTCGCTCTGAAACGCTCATTTTTCACATAAGCCACTTTTCAGCCTTAGGCGACTGTACAGTGCTAAAACAGCCTCCAATCGCTCTGAAACGCTCATTTTTGACATAAGCCACTTTTCACCTTTAATGAATGAAATTCCAGGTAAAAACTCCTTTGCCATGAATAAGATCCAAATTCAACCAGTTCAGGCTAGTAAACCTGTTTGAAAGACCTTTTTTCAGTGAAATGCAGCTTAGTGCAAAAACAGGCTGCTCTCGCTCTGAAACGCTCATTTTTCACATAAGCCACTTTTCAGCCTTAGGCGACTGTACAGTGCTAAAACAGCCTCCAATCGCTCTGAAACGCTCATTTTTGACATAACCCACTTTTCACCTTTAATGAATGAAATTCCAGGTAAAAACTCCTTTGCCATGAATAAGATCCAAATTCAACCAGTTCAGGCTAGTAAACCTGTTTGAAAGACCTTTTTTCAGTGAAATGCAGCTTAGTGCAAAAACAGGCTGCTCTCGCTCTGAAACGCTCATTTTTCACATAAGCCACTTTTCAGCGCTAAAACAGCCTCCAATCGCTCTGAAACGCTCATTTTTGACATAAGCCACTTTTCACCTTTAATGAATGAAATTCCAGGTAAAAACTCCTTTGCCATGAAGAAGATCCAAATTCAACCAGTTCAGGCTAGTAAACCTGTTTGAAAGACCTTTTTTCAGTGAAATGCAGCTTAGTGCAAAAACAGGCTGCTCTCGCTCTGAAACGCTCATTTTTCACATAAGCCACTTTTCAGCCTTAGGCGACTGTACAGTGCTAAAACAGCCTCCAATCGCTCTGAAACGCTCATTTTTGACATAACCCACTTTTCACCTTTAATGAATGAAATTCCAGGTAAAAACTCCTTTGCCATGAATAAGATCCAAATTCAACCAGTTCAGGCTAGTAAACCTGTTTGAAAGACCTTTTTTCAGTGAAATGCAGCTTAGTGCAAAAACAGGCTGCTCTCGCTCTGAAACGCTCATTTTTCACATAAGCCACTTTTCAGCGCTAAAACAGCCTCCAATCGCTCTGAAACGCTCATTTTTGACATAAGCCACTTTTCACCTTTAATGAATGAAATTCCAGGTAAAAACTCCTTTGCCATGAAGAAGATCCAAATTCATCCAGTTCAGGCTAGTAAACCTGGTTGAAAGACCTTTTTTCAGTGAAATGCAGCTTAGTGCAAAAACAGCCTCCTCTCGCTCTGAAACGCTCATTTTTCACATAAGCCACTTTTCAGCCTTAGGCGACTGTACAGTGCTAAAACAGCCTCCTATCGCTCTGAAACGCTCATTTTTGACATAACCCACTTTTCAGCATTAATGAATTAAATTCCAGGTAAAAACTCATTTGCCATGAAGAAGATCCAAATTCAACCAGTTCAGGCTAGTAAACCTGTTTGAAAGACCTTTTTTCAGTGAAATGCAGCTTAGTGCAAAAACAGGCTGCTCTCGCTCTGAAACGCTCATTTTTGACATAAGCCACTTTTCACCTTTAATGAATGAAATTCCAGGTAAAAACTCCTTTGCCATGAATAAGATCCAAATTCAACCAGTTCAGGCTAGTAAACCTGTTTGAAAGACCTTTTTTCAGTGAAATGCAGCTTAGTGCAAAAACAGGCTGCTCTCGCTCTGAAACGCTCATTTTTCACATAAGCCACTTTTCAGCCTTAGGCGACTGTACAGTGCTAAAACAGCCTCCAATCGCTCTGAAACGCTCATTTTTGACATAAGCCACTTTTCACCTTTAATGAATGAAATTCCAGGTAAAAACTCCTTTGCCATGAAGAAGATCCAAATTCAACCAGTTCAGGCTAGTAAACCTGTTTGAAAGACCTTTTTTCAGTGAAATGCAGCTTAGTGCAAAAACAGGCTGCTCTCGCTCTGAAACGCTCATTTTTCACATAAGCCACTTTTCAGCGCTAAAACAGCCTCCAATCGCTCTGAAACGCTCATTTTTGACATAAGCCACTTTTCACCTTTAATGAATGAAATTCCAGGTAAAAACTCCTTTGCCATGAAGAAGATCCAAATTCATCCAGTTCAGGCTAGTAAACCTGGTTGAAAGACCTTTTTTCAGTGAAATGCAGCTTAGTGCAAAAACAGCCTCCTCTCGCTCTGAAACGCTCATTTTTCACATAAGCCACTTTTCAGCCTTAGGCGACTGTACAGTGCTAAAACAGCCTCCTATCGCTCTGAAACGCTCATTTTTGACATAACCCACTTTTCAGCATTAATGAATTAAATTCCAGGTAAAAACTCATTTGCCATGAAGAAGATCCAAATTCAACCAGTTCAGGCTAGTAAACCTGTTTGAAAGACCTTTTTTCAGTGAAATGCAGCTTAGTGCAAAAACAGGCTGCTCTCGCTCTGAAACGCTCATTTTTGACATAAGCCACTTTTCACCTTTAATGAATGAAATTCCAGGTAAAAACTCCTTTGCCATGAATAAGATCCAAATTCAACCAGTTCAGGCTAGTAAACCTGTTTGAAAGACCTTTTTTCAGTGAAATGCAGCTTAGTGCAAAAACAGGCTGCTCTCGCTCTGAAACGCTCATTTTTCACATAAGCCACTTTTCAGCCTTAGGCGACTGTACAGTGCTAAAACAGCCTCCAATCGCTCTGAAACGCTCATTTTTGACATAAGCCACTTTTCACCTTTAATGAATGAAATTCCAGGTAAAAACTCCTTTGCCATGAAGAAGATCCAAATTCAACCAGTTCAGGCTAGTAAACCTGTTTGAAAGACCTTTTTTCAGTGAAATGCAGCTTAGTGCAAAAACAGGCTGCTCTCGCTCTGAAACGCTCATTTTTCACATAAGCCACTTTTCAGCGCTAAAACAGCCTCCAATCGCTCTGAAACGCTCATTTTTGACATAAGCCACTTTTCACCTTTAATGAATGAAATTCCAGGTAAAAACTCCTTTGCCATGAAGAAGATCCAAATTCAACCAGTTCAGGCTAGTAAACCTGTTTGAAAGACCTTTTTTCAGTGAAATGCAGCTTAGTGCAAAAACAGGCTGCTCTCGCTCTGAAACGCTCATTTTTCACATAAGCCACTTTTCAGCCTTAGGCGACTGTACAGTGCTAAAACAGCCTCCAATCGCTCTGAAACGCTCATTTTTGACATAAGCCACTTTTCACCTTTAATGAATGAAATTCCAGGTAAAAACTCCTTTGCCATGAAGAAGATCCAAATTCAACCAGTTCAGGCTAGTAAACCTGTTTGAAAGACCTTTTTTCAGTGAAATGCAGCTTAGTGCAAAAACAGGCTGCTCTCGCTCTGAAACGCTCATTTTTCACATAAGCCACTTTTCAGCGCTAAAACAGCCTCCAATCGCTCTGAAACGCTCATTTTTGACATAAGCCACTTTTCACCTTTAATGAATGAAATTCCAGGTAAAAACTCCTTTGCCATGAAGAAGATCCAAATTCAACCAGTTCAGGCTAGTAAACCTGTTTGAAAGACCTTTTTTCAGTGAAATGCAGCTTAGTGCAAAAACAGGCTGCTCTCGCTCTGAAACGCTCATTTTTCACATAAGCCACTTTTCAGCCTTAGGCGACTGTACAGTGCTAAAACAGCCTCCAATCGCTCTGAAACGCTCATTTTTGACATAACCCACTTTTCACCTTTAATGAATGAAATTCCAGGTAAAAACTCCTTTGCCATGAATAAGATCCAAATTCAACCAGTTCAGGCTAGTAAACCTGTTTGAAAGACCTTTTTTCAGTGAAATGCAGCTTAGTGCAAAAACAGGCTGCTCTCGCTCTGAAACGCTCATTTTTCACATAAGCCACTTTTCAGCGCTAAAACAGCCTCCAATCGCTCTGAAACGCTCATTTTTGACATAAGCCACTTTTCACCTTTAATGAATGAAATTCCAGGTAAAAACTCCTTTGCCATGAAGAAGATCCAAATTCATCCAGTTCAGGCTAGTAAACCTGGTTGAAAGACCTTTTTTCAGTGAAATGCAGCTTAGTGCAAAAACAGCCTCCTCTCGCTCTGAAACGCTCATTTTTCACATAAGCCACTTTTCAGCCTTAGGCGACTGTACAGTGCTAAAACAGCCTCCTATCGCTCTGAAACGCTCATTTTTGACATAACCCACTTTTCAGCATTAATGAATTAAATTCCAGGTAAAAACTCATTTGCCATGAAGAAGATCCAAATTCAACCAGTTCAGGCTAGTAAACCTGTTTGAAAGACCTTTTTTCAGTGAAATGCAGCTTAGTGCAAAAACAGGCTGCTCTCGCTCTGAAACGCTCATTTTTGACATAAGCCACTTTTCACCTTTAATGAATGAAATTCCAGGTAAAAACTCCTTTGCCATGAATAAGATCCAAATTCAACCAGTTCAGGCTAGTAAACCTGTTTGAAAGACCTTTTTTCAGTGAAATGCAGCTTAGTGCAAAAACAGGCTGCTCTCGCTCTGAAACGCTCATTTTTCACATAAGCCACTTTTCAGCCTTAGGCGACTGTACAGTGCTAAAACAGCCTCCAATCGCTCTGAAACGCTCATTTTTGACATAAGCCACTTTTCACCTTTAATGAATGAAATTCCAGGTAAAAACTCCTTTGCCATGAAGAAGATCCAAATTCAACCAGTTCAGGCTAGTAAACCTGTTTGAAAGACCTTTTTTCAGTGAAATGCAGCTTAGTGCAAAAACAGGCTGCTCTCGCTCTGAAACGCTCATTTTTCACATAAGCCACTTTTCAGCGCTAAAACAGCCTCCAATCGCTCTGAAACGCTCATTTTTGACATAAGCCACTTTTCACCTTTAATGAATGAAATTCCAGGTAAAAACTCCTTTGCCATGAAGAAGATCCAAATTCAACCAGTTCAGGCTAGTAAACCTGTTTGAAAGACCTTTTTTCAGTGAAATGCAGCTTAGTGCAAAAACAGGCTGCTCTCGCTCTGAAACGCTCATTTTTCACATAAGCCACTTTTCAGCCTTAGGCGACTGTACAGTGCTAAAACAGCCTCCAATCGCTCTGAAACGCTCATTTTTGACATAAGCCACTTTTCACCTTTAATGAATGAAATTCCAGGTAAAAACTCCTTTGCCATGAAGAAGATCCAAATTCAACCAGTTCAGGCTAGTAAACCTGTTTGAAAGACCTTTTTTCAGTGAAATGCAGCTTAGTGCAAAAACAGGCTGCTCTCGCTCTGAAACGCTCATTTTTCACATAAGCCACTTTTCAGCGCTAAAACAGCCTCCAATCGCTCTGAAACGCTCATTTTTGACATAAGCCACTTTTCACCTTTAATGAATGAAATTCCAGGTAAAAACTCCTTTGCCATGAATAAGATCCAAATTCAACCAGTTCAGGCTAGTAAACCTGTTTGAAAGACCTTTTTTCAGTGAAATGCAGCTTAGTGCAAAAACAGGCTGCTCTCGCTCTGAAACGCTCATTTTTCACATAAGCCACTTTTCAGCGCTAAAACAGCCTCCAATCGCTCTGAAACGCTCATTTTTGACATAAGCCACTTTTCACCTTTAATGAATGAAATTCCAGGTAAAAACTCCTTTGCCATGAAGAAGATCCAAATTCAACCAGTTCAGGCTAGTAAACCTGGTTGAAAGACCTTTTTTCAGTGAAATGCAGCTTAGTGCAAAAACAGGCTGCTCTCGCTCTGAAACGCTCATTTTTCACATAAGCCACTTTTCAGCCTTAGGCGACTGTACAGTGCTAAAACAGCCTCCAATCGCTCTGAAACGCTCATTTTTGACATAAGCCACTTTTCACCTTTAATGAATGAAATTCCAGGTAAAAACTCCTTTGCCATGAATAAGATCCAAATTCAACCAGTTCAGGCTAGTAAACCTGTTTGAAAGACCTTTTTTCAGTGAAATGCAGCTTAGTGCAAAAACAGGCTGCTCTCGCTCTGAAACGCTCATTTTTCACATAAGCCACTTTTCAGCCTTAGGCGACTGTACAGTGCTAAAACAGCCTCCAATCGCTCTGAAACGCTCATTTTTGACATAACCCACTTTTCACCTTTAATGAATGAAATTCCAGGTAAAAACTCCTTTGCCATGAATAAGATCCAAATTCAACCAGTTCAGGCTAGTAAACCTGTTTGAAAGACCTTTTTTCAGTGAAATGCAGCTTAGTGCAAAAACAGGCTGCTCTCGCTCTGAAACGCTCATTTTTCACATAAGCCACTTTTCAGCGCTAAAACAGCCTCCAATCGCTCTGAAACGCTCATTTTTGACATAAGCCACTTTTCACCTTTAATGAATGAAATTCCAGGTAAAAACTCCTTTGCCATGAAGAAGATCCAAATTCATCCAGTTCAGGCTAGTAAACCTGGTTGAAAGACCTTTTTTCAGTGAAATGCAGCTTAGTGCAAAAACAGCCTCCTCTCGCTCTGAAACGCTCATTTTTCACATAAGCCACTTTTCAGCCTTAGGCGACTGTACAGTGCTAAAACAGCCTCCAATCGCTCTGAAACGCTCATTTTTGACATAAGCCACTTTTCACCTTTAATGAATGAAATTCCAGGTAAAAACTCCTTTGCCATGAAGAAGATCCAAATTCAACCAGTTCAGGCTAGTAAACCTGTTTGAAAGACCTTTTTTCAGTGAAATGCAGCTTAGTGCAAAAACAGGCTGCTCTCGCTCTGAAACGCTCATTTTTCACATAAGCCACTTTTCAGCCTTAGGCGACTGTACAGTGCTAAAACAGCCTCCAATCGCTCTGAAACGCTCATTTTTGACATAACCCACTTTTCACCTTTAATGAATGAAATTCCAGGTAAAAACTCCTTTGCCATGAATAAGATCCAAATTCAACCAGTTCAGGCTAGTAAACCTGTTTGAAAGACCTTTTTTCAGTGAAATGCAGCTTAGTGCAAAAACAGGCTGCTCTCGCTCTGAAACGCTCATTTTTCACATAAGCCACTTTTCAGCGCTAAAACAGCCTCCAATCGCTCTGAAACGCTCATTTTTGACATAAGCCACTTTTCACCTTTAATGAATGAAATTCCAGGTAAAAACTCCTTTGCCATGAAGAAGATCCAAATTCAACCAGTTCAGGCTAGTAAACCTGTTTGAAAGACCTTTTTTCAGTGAAATGCAGCTTAGTGCAAAAACAGGCTGCTCTCGCTCTGAAACGCTCATTTTTCACATAAGCCACTTTTCAGCGCTAAAACAGCCTCCAATCGCTCTGAAACGCTCATTTTTGACATAAGCCACTTTTCACCTTTAATGAATGAAATTCCAGGTAAAAACTCCTTTGCCATGAAGAAGATCCAAATTCAACCAGTTCAGGCTAGTAAACCTGTTTGAAAGACCTTTTTTCAGTGAAATGCAGCTTAGTGCAAAAACAGGCTGCTCTCGCTCTGAAACGCTCATTTTTCACATAAGCCACTTTTCAGCGCTAAAACAGCCTCCAATCGCTCTGAAACGCTCATTTTTGACATAAGCCACTTTTCACCTTTAATGAATGAAATTCCAGGTAAAAACTCCTTTGCCATGAAGAAGATCCAAATTCAACCAGTTCAGGCTAGTAAACCTGTTTGAAAGACCTTTTTTCAGTGAAATGCAGCTTAGTGCAAAAACAGGCTGCTCTCGCTCTGAAACGCTCATTTTTCACATAAGCCACTTTTCAGCCTTAGGCGACTGTACAGTGCTAAAACAGCCTCCAATCGCTCTGAAACGCTCATTTTTGACATAAGCCACTTTTCACCTTTAATGAATGAAATTCCAGGTAAAAACTCCTTTGCCATGAAGAAGATCCAAATTCAACCAGTTCAGGCTAGTAAACCTGTTTGAAAGACCTTTTTTCAGTGAAATGCAGCTTAGTGCAAAAACAGGCTGCTCTCGCTCTGAAACGCTCATTTTTCACATAAGCCACTTTTCAGCGCTAAAACAGCCTCCAATCGCTCTGAAACGCTCATTTTTGACATAAGCCACTTTTCACCTTTAATGAATGAAATTCCAGGTAAAAACTCCTTTGCCATGAAGAAGATCCAAATTCAACCAGTTCAGGCTAGTAAACCTGTTTGAAAGACCTTTTTTCAGTGAAATGCAGCTTAGTGCAAAAACAGGCTGCTCTCGCTCTGAAACGCTCATTTTTCACATAAGCCACTTTTCAGCGCTAAAACAGCCTCCAATCGCTCTGAAACGCTCATTTTTGACATAAGCCACTTTTCACCTTTAATGAATGAAATTCCAGGTAAAAACTCCTTTGCCATGAAGAAGATCCAAATTCAACCAGTTCAGGCTAGTAAACCTGTTTGAAAGACCTTTTTTCAGTGAAATGCAGCTTAGTGCAAAAACAGGCTGCTCTCGCTCTGAAACGCTCATTTTTCACATAAGCCACTTTTCAGCGCTAAAACAGCCTCCAATCGCTCTGAAACGCTCATTTTTGACATAAGCCACTTTTCATCTTTAATGAATGAAATTCCAGGTAAAAACTCCTTTGCCATGAAGAAGATCCAAATTCAACCAGTTCAGGCTAGTAAACCTGTTTGAAAGACCTTTTTTCAGTGAAATGCAGCTTAGTGCAAAAACAGGCTGCTCTCGCTCTGAAACGCTCATTTTTCACATAAGCCACTTTTCAGCGCTAAAACAGCCTCCAATCGCTCTGAAACGCTCATTTTTGACATAAGCCACTTTTCACCTTTAATGAATGAAATTCCAGGTAAAAACTCCTTTGCCATGAAGAAGATCCAAATTCAACCAGTTCAGGCTAGTAAACCTGGTTGAAAGACCTTTTTTCAGTGAAATGCAGCTTAGTGCAAAAACAGGCTGCTCTCGCTCTGAAACGCTCATTTTTCACATAAGCCACTTTTCAGCGCTAAAACAGCCTCCAATCGCTCTGAAACGCTCATTTTTCACATAAGCCACTTTTCAGCCTTAGGCGACTGTACAGTGCTAAAACAGCCTCCAATCGCTCTGAAACGCTCATTTTTCACATAAGCCACTTTTCACCTTTAATGAATGAAATTCCAGGTAAAAACTCCTTTGCCATGAAGAAGATCCAAATTCAACCAGTTCAGGCTAGTAAACCTGTTTGAAAGACCTTTTTTCAGTGAAATGCAGCTTAGTGCAAAAACAGGCTGCTCTCGCTCTGAAACGCTCATTTTTCACATAAGCCACTTTTCACCTTTAATGAATGAAATTCCAGGTAAAAACTCCTTTGCCATGAATAAGATCCAAATTCAACCAGTTCAGGCTAGTAAACCTGTTTGAAAGACCTTTTTTCAGTGAAATGCAGCTTAGTGCAAAAACAGGCTGCTCTCGCTCTGAAACGCTCATTTTTCACATAAGCCACTTTTCAGCCTTAGGCGACTGTACAGTGCTAAAACAGCCTCCAATCGCTCTGAAACGCTCATTTTTGACATAACCCACTTTTCACCTTTAATGAATGAAATTCCAGGTAAAAACTCCTTTGCCATGAATAAGATCCAAATTCAACCAGTTCAGGCTAGTAAACCTGTTTGAAAGACCTTTTTTCAGTGAAATGCAGCTTAGTGCAAAAACAGGCTGCTCTCGCTCTGAAACGCTCATTTTTCACATAAGCCACTTTTCAGCGCTAAAACAGCCTCCAATCGCTCTGAAACGCTCATTTTTGACATAAGCCACTTTTCACCTTTAATGAATGAAATTCCAGGTAAAAACTCCTTTGCCATGAAGAAGATCCAAATTCATCCAGTTCAGGCTAGTAAACCTGGTTGAAAGACCTTTTTTCAGTGAAATGCAGCTTAGTGCAAAAACAGCCTCCTCTCGCTCTGAAATGCTCATTTTTCACATAAGCCACTTTTCAGCCTTAGGCGACTGTACAGTGCTAAAACAGCCTCCTATCGCTCTGAAACGCTCATTTTTGACATAACCCACTTTTCAGCATTAATGAATTAAATTCCAGGTAAAAACTCATTTGCCATGAAGAAGATCCAAATTCAACCAGTTCAGGCTAGTAAACCTGTTTGAAAGACCTTTTTTCAGTGAAATGCAGCTTAGTGCAAAAACAGGCTGCTCTCGCTCTGAAACGCTCATTTTTGACATAAGCCACTTTTCACCTTTAATGAATGAAATTCCAGGTAAAAACTCCTTTGCCATGAAGAAGATCCAAATTCAACCAGTTCAGGCTAGTAAACCTGTTTGAAAGACCTTTTTTCAGTGAAATGCAGCTTAGTGCAAAAACAGGCTGCTCTCGCTCTGAAACGCTCATTTTTCACATAAGCCACTTTTCAGCCTTAGGCGACTGTACAGTGCTAAAACAGCCTCCAATCGCTCTGAAACGCTCATTTTTGACATAAGCCACTTTTCACCTTTAATGAATGAAATTCCAGGTAAAAACTCCTTTGCCATGAAGAAGATCCAAATTCAACCAGTTCAGGCTAGTAAACCTGTTTGAAAGACCTTTTTTCAGTGAAATGCAGCTTAGTGCAAAAACAGGCTGCTCTCGCTCTGAAACGCTCATTTTTGACATAAGCCACTTTTCACCTTTAATGAATGAAATTCCAGGTAAAAACTCCTTTGCCATGAATAAGATCCAAATTCAACCAGTTCAGGCTAGTAAACCTGTTTGAAAGACCTTTTTTCAGTGAAATGCAGCTTAGTGCAAAAACAGGCTGCTCTCGCTCTGAAACGCTCATTTTTCACATAAGCCACTTTTCAGCCTTAGGCGACTGTACAGTGCTAAAACAGCCTCCAATCGCTCTGAAACGCTCATTTTTGACATAAGCCACTTTTCACCTTTAATGAATGAAATTCCAGGTAAAAACTCCTTTGCCATGAAGAAGATCCAAATTCAACCAGTTCAGGCTAGTAAACCTGTTTGAAAGACCTTTTTTCAGTGAAATGCAGCTTAGTGCAAAAACAGGCTGCTCTCGCTCTGAAACGCTCATTTTTCACAAAAGCCACTTTTCAGCGCTAAAACAGCCTCCAATCGCTCTGAAACGCTCATTTTTGACATAAGCCACTTTTCAGCGCTAAAACAGCCTCCAATCGCTCTGAAACGCTCATTTTTCACATAAGCCACTTTTCACCTTTAATGAATGAAATTCCAGGTAAAAACTCCTTTGCCATGAATAAGATCCAAATTCAACCAGTTCAGGCTAGTAAACCTGTTTGAAAGACCTTTTTTCAGTGAAATGCAGCTTAGTGCAAAAACAGGCTGCTCTCGCTCTGAAACGCTCATTTTTCACATAAGCCACTTTTCAGCCTTAGGCGACTGTACAGTGCTAAAACAGCCTCCAATCGCTCTGAAACGCTCATTTTTCACATAAGCCACTTTTCAGCGCTAAAACAGCCTCCAATCGCTCTGAAACGCTCATTTTTGACATAAGCCACTTTTCACCTTTAATGAATGAAATTCCAGGTAAAAACTCCTTTGCCATGAAGAAGATCCAAATTCAACCAGTTCAGGCTAGTAAACCTGTTTGAAAGACCTTTTTTCAGTGAAATGCAGCTTAGTGCAAAAACAGGCTGCTCTCGCTCTGAAACGCTCATTTTTCACAAAAGCCACTTTTCAGCGCTAAAACAGCCTCCAATCGCTCTGAAACGCTCATTTTTGACATAAGCCACTTTTCACCTTTAATGAATGAAATTCCAGGTAAAAACTCCTTTGCCATGAAGAAGATCCAAATTCAACCAGTTCAGGCTAGTAAACCTGTTTGAAAGACCTTTTTTCAGTGAAATGCAGCTTAGTGCAAAAACAGGCTGCTCTCGCTCTGAAACGCTCATTTTTCACATAAGCCACTTTTCAGCCTTAGGCGACTGTACAGTGCTAAAACAGCCTCCAATCGCTCTGAAACGCTCATTTTTGACATAAGCCACTTTTCACCTTTAATGAATGAAATTCCAGGTAAAAACTCCTTTGCCATGAAGAAGATCCAAATTCAACCAGTTGAGGCTAGTAAACCTGTTTGAAAGACCTTTTTTCAGTGAAATGCAGCTTAGTGCAAAAACAGGCTGCTCTCGCTCTGAAACGCTCATTTTTCACAAAAGCCACTTTTCAGCGCTAAAACAGCCTCCAATCGCTCTGAAACGCTCATTTTTGACATAAGCCACTTTTCAGCGCTAAAACAGCCTCCAATCGCTCTGAAACGCTCATTTTTCACATAAGCCACTTTTCACCTTTAATGAATGAAATTCCAGGTAAAAACTCCTTTGCCATGAATAAGATCCAAATTCAACCAGTTCAGGCTAGTAAACCTGTTTGAAAGACCTTTTTTCAGTGAAATGCAGCTTAGTGCAAAAACAGGCTGCTCTCGCTCTGAAACGCTCATTTTTCACATAAGCCACTTTTCAGCCTTAGGCGACTGTACAGTGCTAAAACAGCCTCCAATCGCTCTGAAACGCTCATTTTTCACATAAGCCACTTTTCAGCGCTAAAACAGCCTCCAATCGCTCTGAAACGCTCATTTTTGACATAAGCCACTTTTCACCTTTAATGAATGAAATTCCAGGTAAAAACTCCTTTGCCATGAAGAAGATCCAAATTCAACCAGTTCAGGCTAGTAAACCTGTTTGAAAGACCTTTTTTCAGTGAAATGCAGCTTAGTGCAAAAACAGGCTGCTCTCGCTCTGAAACGCTCATTTTTCACATAAGCCACTTTTCAGCGCTAAAACAGCCTCCAATCGCTCTGAAACGCTCATTTTTGACATAAGCCACTTTTCACCTTTAATGAATGAAATTCCAGGTAAAAACTCCTTTGCCATGAAGAAGATCCAAATTCAACCAGTTCAGGCTAGTAAACCTGGTTGAAAGACCTTTTTTCAGTGAAATGCAGCTTAGTGCAAAAACAGGCTGCTCTCGCTCTGAAACGCTCATTTTTCACATAAGCCACTTTTCAGCCTTAGGCCACTGTACAGTGCTAAAACAGCCTCCAATCGCTCTGAAACGCTCATTTTTGACATAAGCCACTTTTCACCTTTAATGAATGAAATTCCAGGTAAAAACTCCTTTGCCATGAAGAAGATCCAAATTCAACCAGTTCAGGCTAGTAAACCTGTTTGAAAGACCTTTTTTCAGTGAAATGCAGCTTAGTGCAAAAACAGGCTGCTCTCGCTCTGAAACGCTCATTTTTCACATAAGCCACTTTTCAGCCTTAGGCGACTGTACAGTGCTAAAACAGCCTCCAATCGCTCTGAAACGCTCATTTTTGACATAAGCCACTTTTCACCTTTAATGAATGAAATTCCAGGTAAAAACTCCTTTGCCATGAAGAAGATCCAAATTCAACCAGTTCAGGCTAGTAAACCTGTTTGAAAGACCTTTTTTCAGTGAAATGCAGCTTAGTGCAAAAACAGGCTGCTCTCGCTCTGAAACGCTCATTTTTCACATAAGCCACTTTTCAGCGCTAAAACAGCCTCCAATCGCTCTGAAACGCTCATTTTTGACATAAGCCACTTTTCACCTTTAATGAATGAAATTCCAGGTAAAAACTCCTTTGCCATGAAGAAGATCCAAATTCAACCAGTTCAGGCTAGTAAACCTGTTTGAAAGACCTTTTTTCAGTGAAATGCAGCTTAGTGCAAAAACAGGCTGCTCTCGCTCTGAAACGCTCATTTTTCACATAAGCCACTTTTCAGCGCTAAAACAGCCTCCAATCGCTCTGAAACGCTCATTTTTGACATAAGCCACTTTTCACCTTTAATGAATGAAATTCCAGGTAAAAACTCCTTTGCCATGAAGAAGATCCAAATTCAACCAGTTCAGGCTAGTAAACCTGTTTGAAAGACCTTTTTTCAGTGAAATGCAGCTTAGTGCAAAAACAGGCTGCTCTCGCTCTGAAACGCTCATTTTTCACATAAGCCACTTTTCAGCGCTAAAACAGCCTCCAATCGCTCTGAAACGCTCATTTTTGACATAAGCCACTTTTCACCTTTAATGAATGAAATTCCAGGTAAAAACTCCTTTGCCATGAATAAGATCCAAATTCAACCAGTTCAGGCTAGTAAACCTGTTTGAAAGACCTTTTTTCAGTGAAATGCAGCTTAGTGCAAAAACAGCCTCCAATCGCTCTGAAACGCTCATTTTTGACATAAGCCACTTTTCACCTTTAATGAATGAAATTCCAGGTAAAAACTCCTTTGCCATGAAGAAGATCCAAATTCAACCAGTTCAGGCTAGTAAACCTGTTTGAAAGACCTTTTTTCAGTGAAATGCAGCTTAGTGCAAAAACAGGCTGCTCTCGCTCTGAAACGCTCATTTTTCACAAAAGCCACTTTTCAGCGCTAAAACAGCCTCCAATCGCTCTGAAACGCTCATTTTTGACATAAGCCACTTTTCAGCGCTAAAACAGCCTCCAATCGCTCTGAAACGCTCATTTTTCACATAAGCCACTTTTCACCTTTAATGAATGAAATTCCAGGTAAAAACTCCTTTGCCATGAATAAGATCCAAATTCAACCAGTTCAGGCTAGTAAACCTGTTTGAAAGACCTTTTTTCAGTGAAATGCAGCTTAGTGCAAAAACAGGCTGCTCTCGCTCTGAAACGCTCATTTTTCACATAAGCCACTTTTCAGCCTTAGGCGACTGTACAGTGCTAAAACAGCCTCCAATCGCTCTGAAACGCTCATTTTTCACATAAGCCACTTTTCAGCGCTAAAACAGCCTCCAATCGCTCTGAAACGCTCATTTTTGACATAAGCCACTTTTCACCTTTAATGAATGAAATTCCAGGTAAAAACTCCTTTGCCATGAAGAAGATCCAAATTCAACCAGTTCAGGCTAGTAAACCTGTTTGAAAGACCTTTTTTCAGTGAAATGCAGCTTAGTGCAAAAACAGGCTGCTCTCGCTCTGAAACGCTCATTTTTCACAAAAGCCACTTTTCAGCGCTAAAACAGCCTCCAATCGCTCTGAAACGCTCATTTTTGACATAAGCCACTTTTCACCTTTAATGAATGAAATTCCAGGTAAAAACTCCTTTGCCATGAAGAAGATCCAAATTCAACCAGTTCAGGCTAGTAAACCTGTTTGAAAGACCTTTTTTCAGTGAAATGCAGCTTAGTGCAAAAACAGGCTGCTCTCGCTCTGAAACGCTCATTTTTCACATAAGCCACTTTTCAGCCTTAGGCGACTGTACAGTGCTAAAACAGCCTCCAATCGCTCTGAAACGCTCATTTTTGACATAAGCCACTTTTCACCTTTAATGAATGAAATTCCAGGTAAAAACTCCTTTGCCATGAATAAGATCCAAATTCAACCAGTTGAGGCTAGTAAACCTGTTTGAAAGACCTTTTTTCAGTGAAATGCAGCTTAGTGCAAAAACAGGCTGCTCTCGCTCTGAAACGCTCATTTTTCACAAAAGCCACTTTTCAGCGCTAAAACAGCCTCCAATCGCTCTGAAACGCTCATTTTTGACATAAGCCACTTTTCAGCGCTAAAACAGCCTCCAATCGCTCTGAAACGCTCATTTTTCACATAAGCCACTTTTCACCTTTAATGAATGAAATTCCAGGTAAAAACTCCTTTGCCATGAATAAGATCCAAATTCAACCAGTTCAGGCTAGTAAACCTGTTTGAAAGACCTTTTTTCAGTGAAATGCAGCTTAGTGCAAAAACAGGCTGCTCTCGCTCTGAAACGCTCATTTTTCACATAAGCCACTTTTCAGCCTTAGGCGACTGTACAGTGCTAAAACAGCCTCCAATCGCTCTGAAACGCTCATTTTTCACATAAGCCACTTTTCAGCGCTAAAACAGCCTCCAATCGCTCTGAAACGCTCATTTTTGACATAAGCCACTTTTCACCTTTAATGAATGAAATTCCAGGTAAAAACTCCTTTGCCATGAAGAAGATCCAAATTCAACCAGTTCAGGCTAGTAAACCTGTTTGAAAGACCTTTTTTCAGTGAAATGCAGCTTAGTGCAAAAACAGGCTGCTCTCGCTCTGAAACGCTCATTTTTCACATAAGCCACTTTTCAGCGCTAAAACAGCCTCCAATCGCTCTGAAACGCTCATTTTTGACATAAGCCACTTTTCACCTTTAATGAATGAAATTCCAGGTAAAAACTCCTTTGCCATGAAGAAGATCCAAATTCAACCAGTTCAGGCTAGTAAACCTGTTTGAAAGACCTTTTTTCAGTGAAATGCAGCTTAGTGCAAAAACAGGCTGCTCTCGCTCTGAAACGCTCATTTTTCACATAAGCCACTTTTCAGCGCTAAAACAGCCTCCAATCGCTCTGAAACGCTCATTTTTGACATAAGCCACTTTTCACCTTTAATGAATGAAATTCCAGGTAAAAACTCCTTTGCCATGAAGAAGATCCAAATTCAACCAGTTCAGGCTAGTAAACCTGTTTGAAAGACCTTTTTTCAGTGAAATGCAGCTTAGTGCAAAAACAGGCTGCTCTCGCTCTGAAACGCTCATTTTTCACATAAGCCACTTTTCAGCGCTAAAACAGCCTCCAATCGCTCTGAAACGCTCATTTTTGACATAAGCCACTTTTCACCTTTAATGAATGAAATTCCAGGTAAAAACTCCTTTGCCATGAAGAAGATCCAAATTCAACCAGTTCAGGCTAGTAAACCTGGTTGAAAGACCTTTTTTCAGTGAAATGCAGCTTAGTGCAAAAACAGGCTGCTCTCGCTCTGAAACGCTCATTTTTCACATAAGCCACTTTTCAGCCTTAGGCGACTGTACAGTGCTAAAACAGCCTCCAATCGCTCTGAAACGCTCATTTTTGACATAAGCCACTTTTCACCTTTAATGAATGAAATTCCAGGTAAAAACTCCTTTGCCATGAAGAAGATCCAAATTCAACCAGTTCAGGCTAGTAAACCTGTTTGAAAGACCTTTTTTCAGTGAAATGCAGCTTAGTGCAAAAACAGGCTGCTCTCGCTCTGAAACGCTCATTTTTCACATAAGCCACTTTTCAGCGCTAAAACAGCCTCCAATCGCTCTGAAACGCTCATTTTTGACATAAGCCACTTTTCACCTTTAATGAATGAAATTCCAGGTAAAAACTCCTTTGCCATGAAGAAGATCCAAATTCAACCAGTTCAGGCTAGTAAACCTGTTTGAAAGACCTTTTTTCAGTGAAATGCAGCTTAGTGCAAAAACAGGCTGCTCTCGCTCTGAAACGCTCATTTTTCACATAAGCCACTTTTCAGCCTTAGGCGACTGTACAGTGCTAAAACAGCCTCCAATCGCTCTGAAACGCTCATTTTTGACATAAGCCACTTTTCACCTTTAATGAATGAAATTCCAGGTAAAAACTCCTTTGCCATGAAGAAGATCCAAATTCAACCAGTTCAGGCTAGTAAACCTGTTTGAAAGACCTTTTTTCAGTGAAATGCAGCTTAGTGCAAAAACAGGCTGCTCTCGCTCTGAAACGCTCATTTTTCACATAAGCCACTTTTCAGCGCTAAAACAGCCTCCAATCGCTCTGAAACGCTCATTTTTGACATAAGCCACTTTTCACCTTTAATGAATGAAATTCCAGGTAAAAACTCCTTTGCCATGAAGAAGATCCAAATTCAACCAGTTCAGGCTAGTAAACCTGTTTGAAAGACCTTTTTTCAGTGAAATGCAGCTTAGTGCAAAAACAGGCTGCTCTCGCTCTGAAACGCTCATTTTTCACATAAGCCACTTTTCAGCGCTAAAACAGCCTCCAATCGCTCTGAAACGCTCATTTTTGACATAAGCCACTTTTCACCTTTAATGAATGAAATTCCAGGTAAAAACTCCTTTGCCATGAAGAAGATCCAAATTCAACCAGTTCAGGCTAGTAAACCTGTTTGAAAGACCTTTTTTCAGTGAAATGCAGCTTAGTGCAAAAACAGGCTGCTCTCGCTCTGAAACGCTCATTTTTCACATAAGCCACTTTTCAGCGCTAAAACAGCCTCCAATCGCTCTGAAACGCTCATTTTTGACATAAGCCACTTTTCACCTTTAATGAATGAAATTCCAGGTAAAAACTCCTTTGCCATGAAGAAGATCCAAATTCAACCAGTTCAGGCTAGTAAACCTGGTTGAAAGACCTTTTTTCAGTGAAATGCAGCTTAGTGCAAAAACAGGCTGCTCTCGCTCTGAAACGCTCATTTTTCACATAAGCCACTTTTCAGCGCTAAAACAGCCTCCAATCGCTCTGAAACGCTCATTTTTCACATAAGCCACTTTTCAGCCTTAGGCGACTGTACAGTGCTAAAACAGCCTCCAATCGCTCTGAAACGCTCATTTTTGACATAAGCCACTTTTCACCTTTAATGAATGAAATTCCAGGTAAAAACTCCTTTGCCATGAAGAAGATCCAAATTCATCCAGTTCAGGCTAGTAAACCTGGTTGAAAGACCTTTTTTCAGTGAAATGCAGCTTAGTGCAAAAACAGCCTCCTCTCGCTCTGAAACGCTCATTTTTCACATAAGCCACTTTTCAGCCTTAGGCGACTGTACAGTGCTAAAACAGCCTCCTATCGCTCTGAAACGCTCATTTTTGACATAACCCACTTTTCAGCATTAATGAATTAAATTCCAGGTAAAAACTCATTTGCCATGAAGAAGATCCAAATTCAACCAGTTCAGGCTAGTAAACCTGTTTGAAAGACCTTTTTTCAGTGAAATGCAGCTTAGTGCAAAAACAGGCTGCTCTCGCTCTGAAACGCTCATTTTTGACATAAGCCACTTTTCACCTTTAATGAATGAAATTCCAGGTAAAAACTCCTTTGCCATGAATAAGATCCAAATTCAACCAGTTCAGGCTAGTAAACCTGTTTGAAAGACCTTTTTTCAGTGAAATGCAGCTTAGTGCAAAAACAGGCTGCTCTCGCTCTGAAACGCTCATTTTTCACATAAGCCACTTTTCAGCCTTAGGCGACTGTACAGTGCTAAAACAGCCTCCAATCGCTCTGAAACGCTCATTTTTGACATAAGCCACTTTTCACCTTTAATGAATGAAATTCCAGGTAAAAACTCCTTTGCCATGAAGAAGATCCAAATTCAACCAGTTCAGGCTAGTAAACCTGTTTGAAAGACCTTTTTTCAGTGAAATGCAGCTTAGTGCAAAAACAGGCTGCTCTCGCTCTGAAACGCTCATTTTTCACATAAGCCACTTTTCAGCGCTAAAACAGCCTCCAATCGCTCTGAAACGCTCATTTTTGACATAAGCCACTTTTCACCTTTAATGAATGAAATTCCAGGTAAAAACTCCTTTGCCATGAAGAAGATCCAAATTCAACCAGTTCAGGCTAGTAAACCTGTTTGAAAGACCTTTTTTCAGTGAAATGCAGCTTAGTGCAAAAACAGGCTGCTCTCGCTCTGAAACGCTCATTTTTCACATAAGCCACTTTTCAGCCTTAGGCGACTGTACAGTGCTAAAACAGCCTCCAATCGCTCTGAAACGCTCATTTTTGACATAAGCCACTTTTCACCTTTAATGAATGAAATTCCAGGTAAAAACTCCTTTGCCATGAAGAAGATCCAAATTCAACCAGTTCAGGCTAGTAAACCTGTTTGAAAGACCTTTTTTCAGTGAAATGCAGCTTAGTGCAAAAACAGGCTGCTCTCGCTCTGAAACGCTCATTTTTCACATAAGCCACTTTTCAGCGCTAAAACAGCCTCCAATCGCTCTGAAACGCTCATTTTTGACATAAGCCACTTTTCACCTTTAATGAATGAAATTCCAGGTAAAAACTCCTTTGCCATGAAGAAGATCCAAATTCAACCAGTTCAGGCTAGTAAACCTGTTTGAAAGACCTTTTTTCAGTGAAATGCAGCTTAGTGCAAAAACAGGCTGCTCTCGCTCTGAAACGCTCATTTTTCACATAAGCCACTTTTCAGCGCTAAAACAGCCTCCAATCGCTCTGAAACGCTCATTTTTGACATAAGCCACTTTTCACCTTTAATGAATGAAATTCCAGGTAAAAACTCCTTTGCCATGAAGAAGATCCAAATTCAACCAGTTCAGGCTAGTAAACCTGTTTGAAAGACCTTTTTTCAGTGAAATGCAGCTTAGTGCAAAAACAGGCTGCTCTCGCTCTGAAACGCTCATTTTTCACATAAGCCACTTTTCAGCGCTAAAACAGCCTCCAATCGCTCTGAAACGCTCATTTTTGACATAAGCCACTTTTCACCTTTAATGAATGAAATTCCAGGTAAAAACTCCTTTGCCATGAAGAAGATCCAAATTCAACCAGTTCAGGCTAGTAAACCTGGTTGAAAGACCTTTTTTCAGTGAAATGCAGCTTAGTGCAAAAACAGGCTGCTCTCGCTCTGAAACGCTCATTTTTCACATAAGCCACTTTTCAGCGCTAAAACAGCCTCCAATCGCTCTGAAACGCTCATTTTTGACATAAGCCACTTTTCACCTTTAATGAATGAAATTCCAGGTAAAAACTCCTTTGCCATGAAGAAGATCCAAATTCAACCAGTTCAGGCTAGTAAACCTGGTTGAAAGACCTTTTTTCAGTGAAATGCAGCTTAGTGCAAAAACAGGCTGCTCTCGCTCTGAAACGCTCATTTTTCACATAAGCCACTTTTCAGCCTTAGGCCACTGTACAGTGCTAAAACAGCCTCCAATCGCTCTGAAACGCTCATTTTTGACATAAGCCACTTTTCACCTTTAATGAATGAAATTCCAGGTAAAAACTCCTTTGCCATGAAGAAGATCCAAATTCAACCAGTTCAGGCTAGTAAACCTGTTTGAAAGACCTTTTTTCAGTGAAATGCAGCTTAGTGCAAAAACAGGCTGCTCTCGCTCTGAAACGCTCATTTTTCACATAAGCCACTTTTCAGCGCTAAAACAGCCTCCAATCGCTCTGAAACGCTCATTTTTGACATAAGCCACTTTTCACCTTTAATGAATGAAATTCCAGGTAAAAACTCCTTTGCCATGAAGAAGATCCAAATTCAACCAGTTCAGGCTAGTAAACCTGTTTGAAAGACCTTTTTTCAGTGAAATGCAGCTTAGTGCAAAAACAGGCTGCTCTCGCTCTGAAACGCTCATTTTTCACATAAGCCACTTTTCAGCGCTAAAACAGCCTCCAATCGCTCTGAAACGCTCATTTTTGACATAAGCCACTTTTCACCTTTAATGAATGAAATTCCAGGTAAAAACTCCTTTGCCATGAATAAGATCCAAATTCAACCAGTTCAGGCTAGTAAACCTGTTTGAAAGACCTTTTTTCAGTGAAATGCAGCTTAGTGCAAAAACAGGCTGCTCTCGCTCTGAAACGCTCATTTTTCACATAAGCCACTTTTCAGCCTTAGGCGACTGTACAGTGCTAAAACAGCCTCCAATCGCTCTGAAACGCTCATTTTTGACATAAGCCACTTTTCACCTTTAATGAATGAAATTCCAGGTAAAAACTCCTTTGCCATGAAGAAGATCCAAATTCAACCAGTTCAGGCTAGTAAACCTGTTTGAAAGACCTTTTTTCAGTGAAATGCAGCTTAGTGCAAAAACAGGCTGCTCTCGCTCTGAAACGCTCATTTTTCACAAAAGCCACTTTTCAGCGCTAAAACAGCCTCCAATCGCTCTGAAACGCTCATTTTTGACATAAGCCACTTTTCAGCGCTAAAACAGCCTCCAATCGCTCTGAAACGCTCATTTTTCACATAAGCCACTTTTCACCTTTAATGAATGAAATTCCAGGTAAAAACTCCTTTGCCATGAATAAGATCCAAATTCAACCAGTTCAGGCTAGTAAACCTGTTTGAAAGACCTTTTTTCAGTGAAATGCAGCTTAGTGCAAAAACAGGCTGCTCTCGCTCTGAAACGCTCATTTTTCACATAAGCCACTTTTCAGCCTTAGGCGACTGTACAGTGCTAAAACAGCCTCCAATCGCTCTGAAACGCTCATTTTTCACATAAGCCACTTTTCAGCGCTAAAACAGCCTCCAATCGCTCTGAAACGCTCATTTTTGACATAAGCCACTTTTCACCTTTAATGAATGAAATTCCAGGTAAAAACTCCTTTGCCATGAAGAAGATCCAAATTCAACCAGTTCAGGCTAGTAAACCTGTTTGAAAGACCTTTTTTCAGTGAAATGCAGCTTAGTGCAAAAACAGGCTGCTCTCGCTCTGAAACGCTCATTTTTCACAAAAGCCACTTTTCAGCGCTAAAACAGCCTCCAATCGCTCTGAAACGCTCATTTTTGACATAAGCCACTTTTCACCTTTAATGAATGAAATTCCAGGTAAAAACTCCTTTGCCATGAAGAAGATCCAAATTCAACCAGTTCAGGCTAGTAAACCTGTTTGAAAGACCTTTTTTCAGTGAAATGCAGCTTAGTGCAAAAACAGGCTGCTCTCGCTCTGAAACGCTCATTTTTCACATAAGCCACTTTTCAGCCTTAGGCGACTGTACAGTGCTAAAACAGCCTCCAAACGCTCTGAAACGCTCATTTTTGACATAAGCCACTTTTCACCTTTAATGAATGAAATTCCAGGTAAAAACTCCTTTGCCATGAAGAAGATCCAAATTCAACCAGTTGAGGCTAGTAAACCTGTTTGAAAGACCTTTTTTCAGTGAAATGCAGCTTAGTGCAAAAACAGGCTGCTCTCGCTCTGAAACGCTCATTTTTCACAAAAGCCACTTTTCAGCGCTAAAACAGCCTCCAATCGCTCTGAAACGCTCATTTTTCACATAAGCCACTTTTCAGCGCTAAAACAGCCTCCAATCGCTCTGAAACGCTCATTTTTCACATAAGCCACTTTTCACCTTTAATGAATGAAATTCCAGGTAAAAACTCCTTTGCCATGAATAAGATCCAAATTCAACCAGTTCAGGCTAGTAAACCTGTTTGAAAGACCTTTTTTCAGTGAAATGCAGCTTAGTGCAAAAACAGGCTGCTCTCGCTCTGAAACGCTCATTTTTCACATAAGCCACTTTTCAGCCTTAGGCGACTGTACAGTGCTAAAACAGCCTCCAATCGCTCTGAAACGCTCATTTTTCACATAAGCCACTTTTCAGCGCTAAAACAGCCTCCAATCGCTCTGAAACGCTCATTTTTGACATAAGCCACTTTTCACCTTTAATGAATGAAATTCCAGGTAAAAACTCCTTTGCCATGAAGAAGATCCAAATTCAACCAGTTCAGGCTAGTAAACCTGTTTGAAAGACCTTTTTTCAGTGAAATGCAGCTTAGTGCAAAAACAGGCTGCTCTCGCTCTGAAACGCTCATTTTTCACATAAGCCACTTTTCAGCGCTAAAACAGCCTCCAATCGCTCTGAAACGCTCATTTTTGACATAAGCCACTTTTCACCTTTAATGAATGAAATTCCAGGTAAAAACTCCTTTGCCATGAAGAAGATCCAAATTCAACCAGTTCAGGCTAGTAAACCTGTTTGAAAGACCTTTTTTCAGTGAAATGCAGCTTAGTGCAAAAACAGGCTGCTCTCGCTCTGAAACGCTCATTTTTCACATAAGCCACTTTTCAGCGCTAAAACAGCCTCCAATCGCTCTGAAACGCTCATTTTTGACATAAGCCACTTTTCACCTTTAATGAATGAAATTCCAGGTAAAAACTCCTTTGCCATGAAGAAGATCCAAATTCAACCAGTTCAGGCTAGTAAACCTGTTTGAAAGACCTTTTTTCAGTGAAATGCAGCTTAGTGCAAAAACAGGCTGCTCTCGCTCTGAAACGCTCATTTTTCACATAAGCCACTTTTCAGCGCTAAAACAGCCTCCAATCGCTCTGAAACGCTCATTTTTGACATAAGCCACTTTTCACCTTTAATGAATGAAATTCCAGGTAAAAACTCCTTTGCCATGAAGAAGATCCAAATTCAACCAGTTCAGGCTAGTAAACCTGGTTGAAAGACCTTTTTTCAGTGAAATGCAGCTTAGTGCAAAAACAGGCTGCTCTCGCTCTGAAACGCTCATTTTTCACATAAGCCACTTTTCAGCCTTAGGCGACTGTACAGTGCTAAAACAGCCTCCAATCGCTCTGAAACGCTCATTTTTGACATAAGCCACTTTTCACCTTTAATGAATGAAATTCCAGGTAAAAACTCCTTTGCCATGAAGAAGATCCAAATTCAACCAGTTCAGGCTAGTAAACCTGTTTGAAAGACCTTTTTTCAGTGAAATGCAGCTTAGTGCAAAAACAGGCTGCTCTCGCTCTGAAACGCTCATTTTTCACATAAGCCACTTTTCAGCGCTAAAACAGCCTCCAATCGCTCTGAAACGCTCATTTTTGACATAAGCCACTTTTCACCTTTAATGAATGAAATTCCAGGTAAAAACTCCTTTGCCATGAAGAAGATCCAAATTCAACCAGTTCAGGCTAGTAAACCTGGTTGAAAGACCTTTTTTCAGTGAAATGCAGCTTAGTGCAAAAACAGGCTGCTCTCGCTCTGAAACGCTCATTTTTCACATAAGCCACTTTTCAGCCTTAGGCGACTGTACAGTGCTAAAACAGCCTCCAATCGCTCTGAAACGCTCATTTTTGACATAAGCCACTTTTCACCTTTAATGAATGAAATTCCAGGTAAAAACTCCTTTGCCATGAAGAAGATCCAAATTCAACCAGTTCAGGCTAGTAAACCTGTTTGAAAGACCTTTTTTCAGTGAAATGCAGCTTAGTGCAAAAACAGGCTGCTCTCGCTCTGAAACGCTCATTTTTCACATAAGCCACTTTTCAGCGCTAAAACAGCCTCCAATCGCTCTGAAACGCTCATTTTTGACATAAGCCACTTTTCACCTTTAATGAATGAAATTCCAGGTAAAAACTCCTTTGCCATGAAGAAGATCCAAATTCAACCAGTTCAGGCTAGTAAACCTGGTTGAAAGACCTTTTTTCAGTGAAATGCAGCTTAGTGCAAAAACAGGCTGCTCTCGCTCTGAAACGCTCATTTTTCACATAAGCCACTTTTCAGCCTTAGGCGACTGTACAGTGCTAAAACAGCCTCCAATCGCTCTGAAACGCTCATTTTTGACATAAGCCACTTTTCACCTTTAATGAATGAAATTCCAGGTAAAAACTCCTTTGCCATGAAGAAGATCCAAATTCAACCAGTTCAGGCTAGTAAACCTGTTTGAAAGACCTTTTTTCAGTGAAATGCAGCTTAGTGCAAAAACAGGCTGCTCTCGCTCTGAAACGCTCATTTTTCACATAAGCCACTTTTCAGCGCTAAAACAGCCTCCAATCGCTCTGAAACGCTCATTTTTGACATAAGCCACTTTTCACCTTTAATGAATGAAATTCCAGGTAAAAACTCCTTTGCCATGAAGAAGATCCAAATTCAACCAGTTCAGGCTAGTAAACCTGTTTGAAAGACCTTTTTTCAGTGAAATGCAGCTTAGTGCAAAAACAGGCTGCTCTCGCTCTGAAACGCTCATTTTTCACATAAGCCACTTTTCAGCGCTAAAACAGCCTCCAATCGCTCTGAAACGCTCATTTTTGACATAAGCCACTTTTCACCTTTAATGAATGAAATTCCAGGTAAAAACTCCTTTGCCATGAAGAAGATCCAAATTCAACCAGTTCAGGCTAGTAAACCTGTTTGAAAGACCTTTTTTCAGTGAAATGCAGCTTAGTGCAAAAACAGGCTGCTCTCGCTCTGAAACGCTCATTTTTCACATAAGCCACTTTTCAGCGCTAAAACAGCCTCCAATCGCTCTGAAACGCTCATTTTTGACATAAGCCACTTTTCACCTTTAATGAATGAAATTCCAGGTAAAAACTCCTTTGCCATGAATAAGATCCAAATTCAACCAGTTCAGGCTAGTAAACCTGTTTGAAAGACCTTTTTTCAGTGAAATGCAGCTTAGTGCAAAAACAGGCTGCTCTCGCTCTGAAACGCTCATTTTTCACATAAGCCACTTTTCAGCGCTAAAACAGCCTCCAATCGCTCTGAAACGCTCATTTTTGACATAAGCCACTTTTCAGCGCTAAAACAGCCTCCAATCGCTCTGAAACGCTCATTTTTCACATAAGCCACTTTTCACCTTTAATGAATGAAATTCCAGGTAAAAACTCCTTTGCCATGAATAAGATCCAAATTCAACCAGTTCAGGCTAGTAAACCTGTTTGAAAGACCTTTTTTCAGTGAAATGCAGCTTAGTGCAAAAACAGGCTGCTCTCGCTCTGAAACGCTCATTTTTCACATAAGCCACTTTTCAGCCTTAGGCGACTGTACAGTGCTAAAACAGCCTCCAATCGCTCTGAAACGCTCATTTTTCACATAAGCCACTTTTCAGCGCTAAAACAGCCTCCAATCGCTCTGAAACGCTCATTTTTCACATAAGCCACTTTTCACCTTTAATGAATGAAATTCCAGGTAAAAACTCCTTTGCCATGAATAAGATCCAAATTCAACCAGTTCAGGCTAGTAAACCTGTTTGAAAGACCTTTTTTCAGTGAAATGCAGCTTAGTGCAAAAACAGGCTGCTCTCGCTCTGAAACGCTCATTTTTCACATAAGCCACTTTTCAGCCTTAGGCGACTGTACAGTGCTAAAACAGCCTCCAATCGCTCTGAAACGCTCATTTTTGACATAAGCCACTTTTCACCTTTAATGAATGAAATTCCAGGTAAAAACTCATTTGCCATGAAGAAGATCCAAATTCAACCAGTTCAGGCTAGTAAACCTGTTTGAAAGACCTTTTTTCAGTGAAATGCAGCTTAGTGCAAAAACAGGCTGCTCTCGCTCTGAAACGCTCATTTTTCACAAAAGCCACTTTTCAGCGCTAAAACAGCCTCCAATCGCTCTGAAACGCTCATTTTTGACATAAGCCACTTTTCACCTTTAATGAATGAAATTCCAGGTAAAAACTCCTTTGCCATGAAGAAGATCCAAATTCAACCAGTTCAGGCTAGTAAACGTGTTTGAAAGACCTTTTTTCAGTGAAATGCAGCTTAGTGCAAAAACAGGCTGCTCTCGCTCTGAAACGCTCATTTTTCACATAAGCCACTTTTCAGCGCTAAAACAGCCTCCAATCGCTCTGAAACGCTCATTTTTGACATAAGCCACTTTTCACCTTTAATGAATGAAATTCCAGGTAAAAACTCCTTTGCCATGAAGAAGATCCAAATTCAACCAGTTCAGGCTAGTAAACCTGTTTGAAAGACCTTTTTTCAGTGAAATGCAGCTTAGTGCAAAAACAGGCTGCTCTCGCTCTGAAACGCTCATTTTTGACATAAGCCACTTTTCACCTTTAATGAATGAAATTCCAGGTAAAAACTCCTTTGCCATGAATAAGATCCAAATTCAACCAGTTCAGGCTAGTAAACCTGTTTGAAAGACCTTTTTTCAGTGAAATGCAGCTTAGTGCAAAAACAGGCTGCTCTCGCTCTGAAACGCTCATTTTTCACATAAGCCACTTTTCAGCCTTAGGCGACTGTACAGTACTAAAACAGCCTCCAATCGCTCTGAAACGCTCATTTTTGACATAAGCCACTTTTCACCTTATTGAATGAAATTCCAGGTAAAATCTCCTTTGCCATGAATAAGATCCAAATTCAACCAGTTCAGGCTAGTAAACCTGTTTGAAAGACCTTTTTTCAGTGAAATGCAGCTTAGTGCAAAAACAGTCTGCTCTCGCTCTGAAACGCTCATTTTTCACATAAGCCACTTTTCTGCGCTAAAACAGCCTCCAATCGCTCTGAAACGCTCATTTTTGACATAAGCCACTTTTCACCTTTAATGAATGAAATTCCAGGTAAAAACTCCTTTGCCATGAATAAGATCCAAATTCAACCAGTTCAGGCTAGTAAACCTGTTTGAAAGACCTTTTTTCAGTGAAATGCAGCTTAGTGCAAAAACAGGCTGCTCTCGCTCTGAAACGCTCATTTTTCACATAAGCCACTTTTCAGCCTTAGGAGACTGTACAGTGCTAAAACAGCCTCCTATCGCTCTGAAACGCTCATTTTTGACATAACCCACTTTTCACCTTTAATGAATGAAATTCCAGGTAAAAACTCCTTTGCCATGAATAAGATCCAAATTCAACCAGTTCAGGCTAGTAAACCTGTTTGAAAGACCTTTTTTCAGTGAAATGCAGCTTAGTGCAAAAACAGGCTGCTCTCGCTCTGAAACGCTCATTTTTCACATAAGCCACTTTTCAGCCTTAGGAGACTGTACAGTGCTAAAACAGCCTCCTATCGCTCTGAAACGCTCATTTTTGACATAACCCACTTTTCACCTTTAATGAATGAAATTCCAGGTAAAAACTCCTTTGCCATGAATAAGATCCAAATTCAACCAGTTCAGGCTAGTAAACCTGTTTGAAAGACCTTTTTTCAGTGAAATGCAGCTTAGTGCAAAAACAGGCTGCTCTCGCTCTGAAACGCTCATTTTTCACATAACCCACTTTTCACCCTTAATGAATTAAATTCCAGGTAAAAACTCCTTTGCCATGAAGAAGATCCAAATTCAACCAGTTGAGGCTAGTAAACCTGTTTGAAAGACCTTTTTTCAGTGAAATGCAGCTTAGTGCAAAAACAGGCTGCTCTCGCTCTGAAACGCTCATTTTTCACATAAGCCACTTTTCAGCGCTAAAACAGCCTCCAATCGCTCTGAAACGCTCATTTTTGACATAAGCCACTTTTCACCTTTAATGAATGAAATTCCAGGTAAAAACTCCTTTGCCATGAAGAAGATCCAAATTCATCCAGTTCAGGCTAGTAAACCTGGTTGAAAGACCTTTTTTCAGTGAAATGCAGCTTAGTGCCAAAACAGGCTGCTCTCGCTCTGAAACGCTCATTTTTCACATAAGCCACTTTTCAGCCTTATAGGCGACTGTACAGTGCAAAAACAGCCTCCTCTCGCTCTGAAACGCTCATTTTTGACATAACCCACTTTTCAGCCTTAATGAATTAAATTCCAGGTAAAAACTCATTTGCCATGAAGAAGATCCAAATTCAACCAGTTCAGGCTAGTAAACCTGTTTGAAAGACCTTTTTTCAGTGAAATGCAGCTTAGTGCAAAAACAGGCTGCTCTCGCTCTGAAACGCTCATTTTTCACATAAGCCACTTTTCAGCGCTAAAACAGCCTCCAATCGCTCTGAAACGCTCATTTTTGACATAAGCCACTTTTCACCTTTAATGAATGAAATTCCAGGTAAAAACTCCTTTGCCATGAAGAAGATCCAAATTCAACCAGTTCAGGCTAGTAAACCTGTTTGAAAGACCTTTTTTCAGTGAAATGCAGCTTAGTGCAAAAACAGGCTGCTCTCGCTCTGAAACGCTCATTTTTCACATAAGCCACTTTTCAGCCTTAGGCGACTGTACAGTGCTAAAACAGCCTCCAATCGCTCTGAAACGCTCATTTTTGACATAAGCCACTTTTCACCTTTAATGAATGAAATTCCAGGTAAAAACTCCTTTGCCATGAAGAAGATCCAAATTCAACCAGTTCAGGCTAGTAAACCTGTTTGAAAGACCTTTTTTCAGTGAAATGCAGCTTAGTGCAAAAACAGTCTGCTCTCGCTCTGAAACGCTCATTTTTCACAAAAGCCACTTTTCAGCGCTAAAACAGCCTCCAATCGCTCTGAAACGCTCATTTTTGACATAAGCCACTTTTCACCTTTAATGAATGAAATTCCAGGTAAAAACTCCTTTGCCATGAAGAAGATCCAAATTCAACCAGTTCAGGCTAGTAAACCTGTTTGAAAGACCTTTTTTCAGTGAAATGCAGCTTAGTGCAAAAACAGGCTGCTCTCGCTCTGAAACGCTCATTTTTCACATAAGCCACTTTTCAGCCTTAGGCGACTGTACAGTGCTAAAACAGCCTCCAATCGCTCTGAAACGCTCATTTTTGACATAAGCCACTTTTCACCTTTAATGAATGAAATTCCAGGTAAAAACTCCTTTGCCATGAAGAAGATCCAAATTCAACCAGTTCAGGCTAGTAAACCTGTTTGAAAGACCTTTTTTCAGTGAAATGCAGCTTAGTGCAAAAACAGGCTGCTCTCGCTCTGAAACGCTCGTTTTTCACATAAGCCACTTTTCAGCCTTAGGCGACTGTACAGTGCTAAAACAGCCTCCAATCGCTCTGAAACGCTCATTTTTGACATAAGCCACTTTTCACCTTTAATGAATGAAATTCCAGGTAAAAACTCATTTGCCATGAAGAAGATCCAAATTCAACCAGTTCAGGCTAGTAAACCTGTTTGAAAGACCTTTTTTCAGTGAAATGCAGCTTAGTGCAAAAACAGGCTGCTCTCGCTCTGAAACGCTCATTTTTCACATAAGCCACTTTTCAGCGCTAAAACAGCCTCCAATCGCTCTGAAACGCTCATTTTTGACATAAGCCACTTTTCACCTTTAATGAATGAAATTCCAGGTAAAAACTCCTTTGCCATGAAGAAGATCCAAATTCAACCAGTTCAGGCTAGTAAACCTGTTTGAAAGACCTTTTTTCAGTGAAATGCAGCTTAGTGCAAAAACAGGCTGCTCTCGCTCTGAAACGCTCATTTTTCACATAAGCCACTTTTCAGCCTTAGGCGACTGTACAGTGCTAAAACAGCCTCCAATCGCTCTGAAACGCTCATTTTTGACATAAGCCACTTTTCACCTTTAATGAATGAAATTCCAGGTAAAAACTCCTTTGCCATGAAGAAGATCCAAATTCAACCAGTTCAGGCTAGTAAACCTGTTTGAAAGACCTTTTTTCAGTGAAATGCAGCTTAGTGCAAAAACAGTCTGCTCTCGCTCTGAAACGCTCATTTTTCACAAAAGCCACTTTTCAGCGCTAAAACAGCCTCCAATCGCTCTGAAACGCTCATTTTTGACATAAGCCACTTTTCACCTTTAATGAATGAAATTCCAGGTAAAAACTCCTTTGCCATGAAGAAGATCCAAATTCAACCAGTTCAGGCTAGTAAACCTGTTTGAAAGACCTTTTTTCAGTGAAATGCAGCTTAGTGCAAAAACAGGCTGCTCTCGCTCTGAAACGCTCATTTTTCACATAAGCCACTTTTCAGCCTTAGGCGACTGTACAGTGCTAAAACAGCCTCCAATCGCTCTGAAACGCTCATTTTTGACATAAGCCACTTTTCACCTTTAATGAATGAAATTCCAGGTAAAAACTCCTTTGCCATGAAGAAGATCCAAATTCAACCAGTTCAGGCTAGTAAACCTGTTTGAAAGACCTTTTTTCAGTGAAATGCAGCTTAGTGCAAAAACAGGCTGCTCTCGCTCTGAAACGCTCGTTTTTCACATAAGCCACTTTTCAGCCTTAGGCGACTGTACAGTGCTAAAACAGCCTCCAATCGCTCTGAAACGCTCATTTTTGACATAAGCCACTTTTCACCTTTAATGAATGAAATTCCAGGTAAAAACTCATTTGCCATGAAGAAGATCCAAATTCAACCAGTTCAGGCTAGTAAACCTGTTTGAAAGACCTTTTTTCAGTGAAATGCAGCTTAGTGCAAAAACAGGCTGCTCTCGCTCTGAAACGCTCATTTTTCACAAAAGCCACTTTTCAGCGCTAAAACAGCCTCCAATCGCTCTGAAACGCTCATTTTTGACATAAGCCACTTTTCACCTTTAATGAATGAAATTCCAGGTAAAAACTCCTTTGCCATGAAGAAGATCCAAATTCAACCAGTTCAGGCTAGTAAACCTGGTTGAAAGACCTTTTTTCAGTGAAATGCAGCTTAGTGCAAAAACAGGCTGCTCTCGCTCTGAAACGCTCATTTTTCACATAAGCCACTTTTCAGCCTTAGGCGACTGTACAGTGCTAAAACAGCCTCCAATCGCTCTGAAACGCTCATTTTTGACATAAGCCACTTTTCACCTTTAATGAATGAAATTCCAGGTAAAAACTCCTTTGCCATGAAGAAGATCCAAATTCAACCAGTTCAGGCTAGTAAACCTGTTTGAAAGACCTTTTTTCAGTGAAATGCAGCTTAGTGCAAAAACAGGCTGCTCTCGCTCTGAAACGCTCATTTTTCACAAAAGCCACTTTTCAGCGCTAAAACAGCCTCCAATCGCTCTGAAACGCTCATTTTTGACATAAGCCACTTTTCACCTTTAATGAATGAAATTCCAGGTAAAAACTCATTTGCCATGAAGAAGATCCAAATTCAACCAGTTCAGGCTAGTAAACCTGTTTGAAAGACCTTTTTTCAGTGAAATGCAGCTTAGTGCAAAAACAGGCTGCTCTCGCTCTGAAACGCTCATTTTTCACATAAGCCACTTTTCAGCGCTAAAACAGCCTCCAATCGCTCTGAAACGCTCATTTTTGACATAAGCCACTTTTCACCTTTAATGAATGAAATTCCAGGTAAAAACTCCTTTGCCATGAATAAGATCCAAATTCAACCAGTTCAGGCTAGTAAACCTGTTTGAAAGACCTTTTTTCAGTGAAATGCAGCTTAGTGCAAAAACAGGCTGCTCTCGCTCTGAAACGCTCATTTTTCACAAAAGCCACTTTTCAGCGCTAAAACAGCCTCCAATCGCTCTGAAACGCTCATTTTTGACATAACCCACTTTTCACCTTTAATGAATGAAATTCCAGGTAAAAACTCCTTTGCCATGAATAAGATCCAAATTCAACCAGTTCAGGCTAGCAAACCTGTTTGAAAGACCTTTTTTCAGTGAAATGCAGCTTAGTGCAAAAACAGGCTGCTCTCGCTCTGAAACGCTCATTTTTCACATAAGCCACTTTTCAGCCTTAGGCGACTGTACAGTGCTAAAACAGCCTCCTATCGCTCTGAAACGCTCATTTTTGACATAACCCACTTTTCAGCCTTAATGAATTAAATTCCAGGTAAAAACTCATTTGCCATGAAGAAGATCCAAATTCAACCAGTTCAGGCTAGTAAACCTGTTTGAAAGACCTTTTTTCAGTGAAATGCAGCTTAGTGCAAAAACAGGCTGCTCTCGCTCTGAAACGCTCATTTTTCACATAAGCCACTTTTCAGCGCTAAAACAGCCTCCAATCGCTCTGAAACGCTCATTTTTGACATAAGCCACTTTTCACCTTTAATGAATGAAATTCCAGGTAAAAACTCCTTTGCCATGAAGAAGATCCAAATTCAACCAGTTCAGGCTAGTAAACCTGTTTGAAAGACCTTTTTTCAGTGAAATGCAGCTTAGTGCAAAAACAGGCTGCTCTCGCTCTGAAACGCTCATTTTTCACATAAGCCACTTTTCAGCCTTAGGCGACTGTACAGTGCTAAAACAGCCTCCAATCGCTCTGAAACGCTCATTTTTGACATAAGCCACTTTTCACCTTTAATGAATGAAATTCCAGGTAAAAACTCCTTTGCCATGAAGAAGATCCAAATTCAACCAGTTCAGGCTAGTAAACCTGTTTGAAAGACCTTTTTTCAGTGAAATGCAGCTTAGTGCAAAAACAGGCTGCTCTCGCTCTGAAACGCTCGTTTTTCACATAAGCCACTTTTCAGCCTTAGGCGACTGTACAGTGCTAAAACAGCCTCCAATCGCTCTGAAACGCTCATTTTTGACATAAGCCACTTTTCACCTTTAATGAATGAAATTCCAGGTAAAAACTCCTTTGCCATGAAGAAGATCCAAATTCAACCAGTTCAGGCTAGTAAACCTGTTTGAAAGACCTTTTTTCAGTGAAATGCAGCTTAGTGCAAAAACAGGCTGCTCTCGCTCTGAAACGCTCGTTTTTCACATAAGCCACTTTTCAGCCTTAGGCGACTGTACAGTGCTAAAACAGCCTCCAATCGCTCTGAAACGCTCATTTTTGACATAAGCCACTTTTCACCTTTAATGAATGAAATTCCAGGTAAAAACTCATTTGCCATGAAGAAGATCCAAATTCAACCAGTTCAGGCTAGTAAACCTGTTTGAAAGACCTTTTTTCAGTGAAATGCAGCTTAGTGCAAAAACAGGCTGCTCTCGCTCTGAAACGCTCATTTTTCACATAAGCCACTTTTCAGCGCTAAAACAGCCTCCAATCGCTCTGAAACGCTCATTTTTGACATAAGCCACTTTTCACCTTTAATGAATGAAATTCCAGGTAAAAACTCCTTTGCCATGAAGAAGATCCAAATTCAACCAGTTCAGGCTAGTAAACCTGTTTGAAAGACCTTTTTTCAGTGAAATGCAGCTTAGTGCAAAAACAGGCTGCTCTCGCTCTGAAACGCTCATTTTTCACATAAGCCACTTTTCAGCCTTAGGCGACTGTACAGTGCTAAAACAGCCTCCAATCGCTCTGAAACGCTCATTTTTGACATAAGCCACTTTTCACCTTTAATGAATGAAATTCCAGGTAAAAACTCCTTTGCCATGAAGAAGATCCAAATTCAACCAGTTCAGGCTAGTAAACCTGTTTGAAAGACCTTTTTTCAGTGAAATGCAGCTTAGTGCAAAAACAGTCTGCTCTCGCTCTGAAACGCTCATTTTTCACAAAAGCCACTTTTCAGCGCTAAAACAGCCTCCAATCGCTCTGAAACGCTCATTTTTGACATAAGCCACTTTTCACCTTTAATGAATGAAATTCCAGGTAAAAACTCCTTTGCCATGAAGAAGATCCAAATTCAACCAGTTCAGGCTAGTAAACCTGTTTGAAAGACCTTTTTTCAGTGAAATGCAGCTTAGTGCAAAAACAGGCTGCTCTCGCTCTGAAACGCTCATTTTTCACATAAGCCACTTTTCAGCGCTAAAACAGCCTCCAATCGCTCTGAAACGCTCATTTTTGACATAAGCCACTTTTCACCTTTAATGAATGAAATTCCAGGTAAAAACTCCTTTGCCATGAATAAGATCCAAATTCAACCAGTTCAGGCTAGTAAACCTGTTTGAAAGACCTTTTTTCAGTGAAATGCAGCTTAGTGCAAAAACAGGCTGCTCTCGCTCTGAAACGCTCATTTTTCACAAAAGCCACTTTTCAGCGCTAAAACAGCCTCCAATCGCTCTGAAACGCTCATTTTTGACATAACCCACTTTTCACCTTTAATGAATGAAATTCCAGGTAAAAACTCCTTTGCCATGAATAAGATCCAAATTCAACCAGTTCAGGCTAGCAAACCTGTTTGAAAGACCTTTTTTCAGTGAAATGCAGCTTAGTGCAAAAACAGGCTGCTCTCGCTCTGAAACGCTCATTTTTCACATAAGCCACTTTTCAGCCTTAGGCGACTGTACAGTGCTAAAACAGCCTCCTATCGCTCTGAAACGCTCATTTTTGACATAACCCACTTTTCAGCCTTAATGAATTAAATTCCAGGTAAAAACTCATTTGCCATGAAGAAGATCCAAATTCAACCAGTTCAGGCTAGTAAACCTGTTTGAAAGACCTTTTTTCAGTGAAATGCAGCTTAGTGCAAAAACAGGCTGCTCTCGCTCTGAAACGCTCATTTTTCACATAAGCCACTTTTCAGCGCTAAAACAGCCTCCAATCGCTCTGAAACGCTCATTTTTGACATAAGCCACTTTTCACCTTTAATGAATGAAATTCCAGGTAAAAACTCCTTTGCCATGAAGAAGATCCAAATTCAACCAGTTCAGGCTAGTAAACCTGTTTGAAAGACCTTTTTTCAGTGAAATGCAGCTTAGTGCAAAAACAGGCTGCTCTCGCTCTGAAACGCTCATTTTTCACATAAGCCACTTTTCAGCCTTAGGCGACTGTACAGTGCTAAAACAGCCTCCAATCGCTCTGAAACGCTCATTTTTGACATAAGCCACTTTTCACCTTTAATGAATGAAATTCCAGGTAAAAACTCCTTTGCCATGAAGAAGATCCAAATTCAACCAGTTCAGGCTAGTAAACCTGTTTGAAAGACCTTTTTTCAGTGAAATGCAGCTTAGTGCAAAAACAGGCTGCTCTCGCTCTGAAACGCTCGTTTTTCACATAAGCCACTTTTCAGCCTTAGGCGACTGTACAGTGCTAAAACAGCCTCCAATCGCTCTGAAACGCTCATTTTTGACATAAGCCACTTTTCACCTTTAATGAATGAAATTCCAGGTAAAAACTCATTTGCCATGAAGAAGATCCAAATTCAACCAGTTCAGGCTAGTAAACCTGTTTGAAAGACCTTTTTTCAGTGAAATGCAGCTTAGTGCAAAAACAGGCTGCTCTCGCTCTGAAACGCTCATTTTTCACAAAAGCCACTTTTCAGCGCTAAAACAGCCTCCAATCGCTCTGAAACGCTCATTTTTGACATAAGCCACTTTTCACCTTTAATGAATGAAATTCCAGGTAAAAACTCCTTTGCCATGAAGAAGATCCAAATTCAACCAGTTCAGGCTAGTAAACCTGGTTGAAAGACCTTTTTTCAGTGAAATGCAGCTTAGTGCAAAAACAGGCTGCTCTCGCTCTGAAACGCTCATTTTTCACATAAGCCACTTTTCAGCCTTAGGCGACTGTACAGTGCTAAAACAGCCTCCAATCGCTCTGAAACGCTCATTTTTGACATAAGCCACTTTTCACCTTTAATGAATGAAATTCCAGGTAAAAACTCCTTTGCCATGAAGAAGATCCAAATTCAACCAGTTCAGGCTAGTAAACCTGTTTGAAAGACCTTTTTTCAGTGAAATGCAGCTTAGTGCAAAAACAGGCTGCTCTCGCTCTGAAACGCTCATTTTTCACAAAAGCCACTTTTCAGCGCTAAAACAGCCTCCAATCGCTCTGAAACGCTCATTTTTGACATAAGCCACTTTTCACCTTTAATGAATGAAATTCCAGGTAAAAACTCATTTGCCATGAAGAAGATCCAAATTCAACCAGTTCAGGCTAGTAAACCTGTTTGAAAGACCTTTTTTCAGTGAAATGCAGCTTAGTGCAAAAACAGGCTGCTCTCGCTCTGAAACGCTCATTTTTCACAAAAGCCACTTTTCAGCGCTAAAACAGCCTCCAATCGCTCTGAAACGCTCATTTTTGACATAAGCCACTTTTCACCTTTAATGAATGAAATTCCAGGTAAAAACTCCTTTGCCATGAAGAAGATCCAAATTCAACCAGTTCAGGCTAGTAAACGTGTTTGAAAGACCTTTTTTCAGTGAAATGCAGCTTAGTGCAAAAACAGGCTGCTCTCGCTCTGAAACGCTCATTTTTCACATAAGCCACTTTTCAGCGCTAAAACAGCCTCCAATCGCTCTGAAACGCTCATTTTTCACAAAAGCCACTTTTCAGCGCTAAAACAGCCTCCAATCGCTCTGAAACGCTCATTTTTGACATAAGCCACTTTTCACCTTTAATGAATGAAATTCCAGGTAAAAACTCCTTTGCCATGAATAAGATCCAAATTCAACCAGTTCAGGCTAGTAAACCTGTTTGAAAGACCTTTTTTCAGTGAAATGCAGCTTAGTGCAAAAACAGGCTGCTTTCGCTCTGAAACGCTCATTTTTCACATAACCCACTTTTCACCCTTAATGAATTAAATTCCAGGGAAAAACTCCTTTGCCATGAAGAAGATCCAAATTCAACCAGTTCAGGCTAGTAAACCTGTTTGAAAGACCTTTTTTCAGTGAAATGCAGCTTAGTGCAAAAACAGGCTGCTCTCGCTCTGAAACGCTCATTTTTCACATAAGCCACTTTTCAGCCTTAGGCGACTGTACAGTGCTAAAACAGCCTCCAATCGCTCTGAAACGCTCATTTTTGACATAAGCCACTTTTCACCTTTAATGAATGAAATTCCAGGTAAAAACTCCTTTGCCATGAAGAAGATCCAAATTCAACCAGTTCAGGCTAGTAAACCTGTTTGAAAGACCTTTTTTCAGTGAAATGCAGCTTAGTGCAAAAACAGGCTGCTCTCGCTCTGAAACGCTCATTTTTCACAAAAGCCACTTTTCAGCGCTAAAACAGCCTCCAATCGCTCTGAAACGCTCATTTTTGACATAAGCCACTTTTCACCTTTAATGAATGAAATTCCAGGTAAAAACTCCTTTGCCATGAAGAAGATCCAAATTCAACCAGTTCAGGCTAGTAAACGTGTTTGAAAGACCTTTTTTCAGTGAAATGCAGCTTAGTGCAAAAACAGGCTGCTCTCGCTCTGAAACGCTCATTTTTCACATAAGCCACTTTTCAGCGCTAAAACAGCCTCCAATCGCTCTGAAACGCTCATTTTTCACAAAAGCCACTTTTCAGCGCTAAAACAGCCTCCAATCGCTCTGAAACGCTCATTTTTGACATAAGCCACTTTTCACCTTTAATGAATGAAATTCCAGGTAAAAACTCCTTTGCCATGAATAAGATCCAAATTCAACCAGTTCAGGCTAGTAAACCTGTTTGAAAGACCTTTTTTCAGTGAAATGCAGCTTAGTGCAAAAACAGGCTGCTCTCGCTCTGAAACGCTCATTTTTCACATAAGCCACTTTTCAGCCTTAGGAGACTGTACAGTGCTAAAACAGCCTCCTATCGCTCTGAAACGCTCATTTTTGACATAACCCACTTTTCAGCCTTAATGAATTAAATTCCAGGTGAAAACTCCTTTGCCATGAAGAAGATCCAAATTCAACCAGTTCAGGCTAGTAAACCTGTTTGAAAGACCTTTTTTCAGTGAAATGCAGCTTAGTGCAAAAACAGGCTGCTCTCGCTCTGAAACGCTCATTTTTCACAAAAGCCACTTTTCAGCGCTAAAACAGCCTCCAATCGCTCTGAAACGCTCATTTTTGACATAACCCACTTTTCACCTTTAATGAATGAAATTCCAGGTAAAAACTCCTTTGCCATGAATAAGATCCAAATTCAACCAGTTCAGGCTAGCAAACCTGTTTGAAAGACCTTTTTTCAGTGAAATGCAGCTTAGTGCAAAAACAGGCTGCTCTCGCTCTGAAACGCTCATTTTTCACATAAGCCACTTTTCAGCCTTAGGAGACTGTACAGTGCTAAAACAGCCTCCTATCGCTCTGAAACGCTCATTTTTGACATAACCCACTTTTCAGCCTTAATGAATTAAATTCCAGGTGAAAACTCCTTTGCCATGAAGAAGATCCAAATTCAACCAGTTCAGGCTAGTAAACCTGTTTGAAAGACCTTTTTTCAGTGAAATGCAGCTTAGTGCAAAAACAGGCTGCTCTCGCTCTGAAACGCTCATTTTTCACAAAAGCCACTTTTCAGCGCTAAAACAGCCTCCAATCGCTCTGAAACGCTCATTTTTGACATAAGCCACTTTTCACCTTTAATGAATGAAATTCCAGGTAAAAACTCCTTTGCCATGAAGAAGATCCAAATTCAACCAGTTCAGGCTAGTAAACCTGTTTGAAAGACCTTTTTTCAGTGAAATGCAGCTTAGTGCAAAAACAGGCTGCTCTCGCTCTGAAACGCTCATTTTTCACATAAGCCACTTTTCAGCGCTAAAACAGCCTCCAATCGCTCTGAAACGCTCATTTTTGACATAAGCCACTTTTCACCTTTAATGAATGAAATTCCAGGTAAAAACTCCTTTGCCATGAATAAGATCCAAATTCAACCAGTTCAGGCTAGTAAACCTGTTTGAAAGACCTTTTTTCAGTGAAATGCAGCTTAGTGCAAAAACAGGCTGCTCTCGCTCTGAAACGCTCATTTTTCACATAAGCCACTTTTCAGCCTTAGGCGACTGTACAGTGCTAAAACAGCCTCCAATCGCTCTGAAACGCTCATTTTTGACATAAGCCACTTTTCACCTTTAATGAATGAAATTCCAGGTAAAAACTCCTTTGCCATGAAGAAGATCCAAATTCAACCAGTTCAGGCTAGTAAACCTGTTTGAAAGACCTTTTTTCAGTGAAATGCAGCTTAGTGCAAAAACAGGCTGCTCTCGCTCTGAAACGCTCATTTTTCACATAAGCCACTTTTCAGCCTTAGGCGACTGTACAGTGCTAAAACAGCCTCCAATCGCTCTGAAACGCTCATTTTTGACATAAGCCACTTTTCACCTTTAATGAATGAAATTCCAGGTAAAAACTCCTTTGCCATGAAGAAGATCCAAATTCAACCAGTTCAGGCTAGTAAACCTGTTTGAAAGACCTTTTTTCAGTGAAATGCAGCTTAGTGCAAAAACAGGCTGCTCTCGCTCTGAAACGCTCATTTTTCACATAAGCCACTTTTCAGCCTTAGGCGACTGTACAGTGCTAAAACAGCCTCCAATCGCTCTGAAACGCTCATTTTTGACATAAGCCACTTTTCACCTTTAATGAATGAAATTCCAGGTAAAAACTCCTTTGCCATGAAGAAGATCCAAATTCAACCAGTTCAGGCTAGTAAACCTGTTTGAAAGACCTTTTTTCAGTGAAATGCAGCTTAGTGCAAAAACAGGCTGCTCTCGCTCTGAAACGCTCATTTTTCACAAAAGCCACTTTTCAGCGCTAAAACAGCCTCCAATCGCTCTGAAACGCTCATTTTTGACATAAGCCACTTTTCACCTTTAATGAATGAAATTCCAGGTAAAAACTCATTTGCCATGAAGAAGATCCAAATTCAACCAGTTCAGGCTAGTAAACCTGTTTGAAAGACCTTTTTTCAGTGAAATGCAGCTTAGTGCAAAAACAGTCTGCTCTCGCTCTGAAACGCTCATTTTTCACAAAAGCCACTTTTCAGCGCTAAAACAGCCTCCAATCGCTCTGAAACGCTCATTTTTGACATAACCCACTTTTCAGCCTTAATGAATTAAATTCCAGGTAAAAACTCATTTGCCATGAAGAAGATCCAAATTCAACCAGTTCAGGCTAGTAAACCTGTTTGAAAGACCTTTTTTCAGTGAAATGCAGCTTAGTGCAAAAACAGGCTGCTCTCGCTCTGAAACGCTCATTTTTCACATAAGCCACTTTTCAGCGCTAAAACAGCCTCCAATCGCTCTGAAACGCTCATTTTTGACATAAGCCACTTTTCACCTTTAATGAATGAAATTCCAGGTAAAAACTCCTTTGCCATGAAGAAGATCCAAATTCAACCAGTTCAGGCTAGTAAACCTGTTTGAAAGACCTTTTTTCAGTGAAATGCAGCTTAGTGCAAAAACAGGCTGCTCTCGCTCTGAAACGCTCATTTTTCACAAAAGCCACTTTTCAGCGCTAAAACAGCCTCCAATCGCTCTGAAACGCTCATTTTTGACATAAGCCACTTTTCACCTTTAATGAATGAAATTCCAGGTAAAAACTCATTTGCCATGAAGAAGATCCAAATTCAACCAGTTCAGGCTAGTAAACCTGTTTGAAAGACCTTTTTTCAGTGAAATGCAGCTTAGTGCAAAAACAGTCTGCTCTCGCTCTGAAACGCTCATTTTTCACAAAAGCCACTTTTCAGCGCTAAAACAGCCTCCAATCGCTCTGAAACGCTCATTTTTGACATAACCCACTTTTCAGCCTTAATGAATTAAATTCCAGGTAAAAACTCATTTGCCATGAAGAAGATCCAAATTCAACCAGTTCAGGCTAGTAAACCTGTTTGAAAGACCTTTTTTCAGTGAAATGCAGCTTAGTGCAAAAACAGGCTGCTCTCGCTCTGAAACGCTCATTTTTCACATAAGCCACTTTTCAGCGCTAAAACAGCCTCCAATCGCTCTGAAACGCTCATTTTTGACATAAGCCACTTTTCACCTTTAATGAATGAAATTCCAGGTAAAAACTCCTTTGCCATGAAGAAGATCCAAATTCAACCAGTTCAGGCTAGTAAACCTGTTTGAAAGACCTTTTTTCAGTGAAATGCAGCTTAGTGCAAAAACAGGCTGCTCTCGCTCTGAAACGCTCATTTTTCACATAAGCCACTTTTCAGCGCTAAAACAGCCTCCAATCGCTCTGAAACGCTCATTTTTGACATAAGCCACTTTTCACCTTTAATGAATGAAATTCCAGGTAAAAACTCCTTTGCCATGAAGAAGATCCAAATTCAACCAGTTCAGGCTAGTAAACCTGTTTGAAAGACCTTTTTTCAGTGAAATGCAGCTTAGTGCAAAAACAGGCTGCTCTCGCTCTGAAACGCTCATTTTTCACATAAGCCACTTTTCAGCGCTAAAACAGCCTCCAATCGCTCTGAAACGCTCATTTTTGACATAAGCCACTTTTCACCTTTAATGAATGAAATTCCAGGTAAAAACTCCTTTGCCATGAAGAAGATCCAAATTCAACCAGTTCAGGCTAGTAAACCTGTTTGAAAGACCTTTTTTCAGTGAAATGCAGCTTAGTGCAAAAACAGGCTGCTCTCGCTCTGAAACGCTCATTTTTCACATAAGCCACTTTTCAGACTTAGGCGACTGTACAGTGCTAAAACAGCCTCCAATCGCTCTGAAACGCTCATTTTTGACATAACCCACTTTTCAGCCTTAATGAATTAAATTCCAGGTGAAAACTCCTTTGCCATGAAGAAGATCCAAATTCAACAAGTTCAGGCTAGTAAACCTGTTTGAAAGACCTTTTTTCAGTGAAATGCAGCTTAGTGCAAAAACAGGCTGCTCTCGCTCTGAAACGCTCATTTTTCACATAACCCACTTTTCAGAGCTAAAACAGCCTCCAATCGCTCTGAAACGCTCATTTTTGACATAAGCCACTTTTCACCTTTAATGAATGAAATTCCAGGTAAAAACTCCTTTGCCATGAAGAAGATCCAAATTCATCCAGTTCAGGCTAGTAAACCTGGTTGAAAGACCTTTTTTCAGTGAAATGCAGCTTAGTGCCAAAACAGGCTGCTCTCGCTCTGAAACGCTCATTTTTCACATAAGCCACTTTTCAGCCTTATAGGCGACTGTACAGTGCAAAAACAGCCTCCTCTCGCTCTGAAACGCTCATTTTTCACATAAGCCACTTTTCAGCCTTAGGCGACTGTACAGTGCTAAAACAGCCTCCTATCGCTCTGAAACGCTCATTTTTGACATAACCCACTTTTCAGCCTTAATGAATTAAATTCCAGGTAAAAACTCATTTGCCATGAAGAAGATCCAAATTCAACCAGTTCAGGCTAGTAAACCTGTTTGAAAGACCTTTTTTCAGTGAAATGCAGCTTAGTGCAAAAACAGGCTGCTCTCGCTCTGAAACGCTCATTTTTCACATAAGCCACTTTTCAGCCTTAGGCGACTGTACAGTGCTAAAACAGCCTCCAATCGCTCTGAAACGCTCATTTTTCACATAAGCCACTTTTCAGCGCTAAAACAGCCTCCAATCGCTCTGAAACGCTCATTTTTGACATAAGCCACTTTTCACCTTTAATGAATGAAATTCCAGGTAAAAACTCCTTTGCCATGAAGAAGATCCAAATTCAACCAGTTCAGGCTAGTAAACCTGTTTGAAAGACCTTTTTTCAGTGAAATGCAGCTTAGTGCAAAAACAGGCTGCTCTCGCTCTGAAACGCTCATTTTTCACATAAGCCACTTTTCAGCCTTAGGCGACTGTACAGTGCTAAAACAGCCTCCAATCGCTCTGAAACGCTCATTTTTGACATAAGCCACTTTTCACCTTTAATGAATGAAATTCCAGGTAAAAACTCCTTTGCCATGAAGAAGATCCAAATTCAACCAGTTCAGGCTAGTAAACCTGTTTGAAAGACCTTTTTTCAGTGAAATGCAGCTTAGTGCAAAAACAGGCTGCTCTCGCTCTGAAACGCTCATTTTTCACAAAAGCCACTTTTCAGCGCTAAAACAGCCTCCAATCGCTCTGAAACGCTCATTTTTGACATAAGCCACTTTTCACCTTTAATGAATGAAATTCCAGGTAAAAACTCCTTTGCCATGAAGAAGATCCAAATTCAACCAGTTCAGGCTAGTAAACCTGTTTGAAAGACCTTTTTTCAGTGAAATGCAGCTTAGTGCAAAAACAGGCTGCTCTCGCTCTGAAACGCTCATTTTTCACATAAGCCACTTTTCAGAGCTAAAACAGCCTCCAATCGCTCTGAAACGCTCATTTTTGACATAAGCCACTTTTCACCTTTAATGAATGAAATTCCAGGTAAAAACTCCTTTGCCATGAAGAAGATCCAAATTCAACCAGTTCAGGCTAGTAAACCTGTTTGAAAGACCTTTTTTCAGTGAAATGCAGCTTAGTGCAAAAACAGGCTGCTCTCGCTCTGAAACGCTCATTTTTCACATAAGCCACTTTTCAGCGCTAAAACAGCCTCCAATCGCTCTGAAACGCTCATTTTTCACATAAGCCACTTTTCAGCGCTAAAACAGCCTCCAATCGCTCTGAAACGCTCATTTTTGACATAAGCCACTTTTCACCTTTAATGAATGAAATTCCAGGTAAAAACTCCTTTGCCATGAAGAAGATCCAAATTCAACCAGTTCAGGCTAGTAAACCTGTTTGAAAGACCTTTTTTCAGTGAAATGCAGCTTAGTGCAAAAACAGGCTGCTCTCGCTCTGAAACGCTCATTTTTCACATAAGCCACTTTTCAGCCTTAGGCGACTGTACAGTGCTAAAACAGCCTCCAATCGCTCTGAAACGCTCATTTTTCACATAAGCCACTTTTCACCTTTAATGAATGAAATTCCAGGTAAAAACTCCTTTGCCATGAAGAAGATCCAAATTCAACCAGTTCAGGCTAGTAAACCTGTTTGAAAGACCTTTTTTCAGTGAAATGCAGCTTAGTGCAAAAACAGGCTGCTCTCGCTCTGAAACGCTCATTTTTCACATAAGCCACTTTTCAGCGCTAAAACAGCCTCCAATCGCTCTGAAACGCTCATTTTTGACATAAGCCACTTTTCACCTTTAATGAATGAAATTCCAGGTAAAAACTCCTTTGCCATGAAGAAGATCCAAATTCAACCAGTTCAGGCTAGTAAACCTGTTTGAAAGACCTTTTTTCAGTGAAATGCAGCTTAGTGCAAAAACAGGCTGCTCTCGCTCTGAAACGCTCATTTTTCACATAAGCCACTTTTCAGCCTTAGGCGACTGTACAGTGCTAAAACAGCCTCCAATCGCTCTGAAACGCTCATTTTTGACATAAGCCACTTTTCACCTTTAATGAATGAAATTCCAGGTAAAAACTCCTTTGCCATGAAGAAGATCCAAATTCAACCAGTTCAGGCTAGTAAACCTGTTTGAAAGACCTTTTTTCAGTGAAATGCAGCTTAGTGCAAAAACAGGCTGCTCTCGCTCTGAAACGCTCATTTTTCACATAAGCCACTTTTCAGCCTTAGGCGACTGTACAGTGCTAAAACAGCCTCCAATCGCTCTGAAACGCTCATTTTTCACATAAGCCACTTTTCACCTTTAATGAATGAAATTCCAGGTAAAAACTCCTTTGCCATGAAGAAGATCCAAATTCAACCAGTTCAGGCTAGTAAACCTGTTTGAAAGACCTTTTTTCAGTGAAATGCAGCTTAGTGCAAAAACAGGCTGCTCTCGCTCTGAAACGCTCATTTTTCACAAAAGCCACTTTTCAGCGCTAAAACAGCCTCCAATCGCTCTGAAACGCTCATTTTTCACAAAAGCCACTTTTCAGCGCTAAAACAGCCTCCAATCGCTCTGAAACGCTCATTTTTGACATAAGCCACTTTTCACCTTTAATGAATGAAATTCCAGGTAAAAACTCATTTGCCATGAAGAAGATCCAAATTCAACCAGTTCAGGCTAGTAAACCTGTTTGAAAGACCTTTTTTCAGTGAAATGCAGCTTAGTGCAAAAACAGTCTGCTCTCGCTCTGAAACGCTCATTTTTCACAAAAGCCACTTTTCAGCGCTAAAGCCTCCAATCGCTCTGAAACGCTCATTTTTGACATAAGCCACTTTTCAGCCTTAATGAATTAAATTCCAGGTAAAAACTCCTTTGCCATGAAGAAGATCCAAATTCAACCAGTTCAGGCTAGTAAACCTGTTTGAAAGACCTTTTTTCAGTGAAATGCAGCTTAGTGCAAAAACAGGCTGCTCTCGCTCTGAAACGCTCATTTTTCACATAAGCCACTTTTCAGCGCTAAAACAGCCTCCAATCGCTCTGAAACGCTCATTTTTGACATAAGCCACTTTTCACCTTTAATGAATGAAATTCCAGGTAAAAACTCCTTTGCCATGAAGAAGATCCAAATTCAACCAGTTCAGGCTAGTAAACCTGTTTGAAAGACCTTTTTTCAGTGAAATGCAGCTTAGTGCAAAAACAGGCTGCTCTCGCTCTGAAACGCTCATTTTTCACATAAGCCACTTTTCAGCCTTAGGCGACTGTACAGTGCTAAAACAGCCTCCAATCGCTCTGAAACGCTCATTTTTGACATAAGCCACTTTTCACCTTTAATGAATGAAATTCCAGGTAAAAACTCCTTTGCCATGAAGAAGATCCAAATTCAACCAGTTCAGGCTAGTAAACCTGTTTGAAAGACCTTTTTTCAGTGAAATGCAGCTTAGTGCAAAAACAGGCTGCTCTCGCTCTGAAACGCTCATTTTTCACATAAGCCACTTTTCAGCCTTAGGCGACTGTACAGTGCTAAAACAGCCTCCAATCGCTCTGAAACGCTCATTTTTGACATAAGCCACTTTTCACCTTTAATGAATGAAATTCCAGGTAAAAACTCCTTTGCCATGAAGAAGATCCAAATTCAACCAGTTCAGGCTAGTAAACCTGTTTGAAAGACCTTTTTTCAGTGAAATGCAGCTTAGTGCAAAAACAGGCTGCTCTCGCTCTGAAACGCTCATTTTTCACATAAGCCACTTTTCAGCCTTAGGCGACTGTACAGTGCTAAAACAGCCTCCAATCGCTCTGAAACGCTCATTTTTGACATAAGCCACTTTTCACCTTTAATGAATGAAATTCCAGGTAAAAACTCATTTGCCATGAAGAAGATCCAAATTCAACCAGTTCAGGCTAGTAAACCTGTTTGAAAGACCTTTTTTCAGTGAAATGCAGCTTAGTGCAAAAACAGTCTGCTCTCGCTCTGAAACGCTCATTTTTCACAAAAGCCACTTTTCAGCGCTAAAACAGCCTCCAATCGCTCTGAAACGCTCATTTTTGACATAACCCACTTTTCAGCCTTAATGAATTAAATTCCAGGTAAAAACTCATTTGCCATGAAGAAGATCCAAATTCAACCAGTTCAGGCTAGTAAACCTGTTTGAAAGACCTTTTTTCAGTGAAATGCAGCTTAGTGCAAAAACAGGCTGCTCTCGCTCTGAAACGCTCATTTTTCACATAAGCCACTTTTCAGCGCTAAAACAGCCTCCAATCGCTCTGAAACGCTCATTTTTGACATAAGCCACTTTTCACCTTTAATGAATGAAATTCCAGGTAAAAACTCCTTTGCCATGAAGAAGATCCAAATTCAACCAGTTCAGGCTAGTAAACCTGGTTGAAAGACCTTTTTTCAGTGAAATGCAGCTTAGTGCAAAAACAGGCTGCTCTCATTCTGAAACGCTCATTTTTCACATAAGCCACTTTTCAGCCTTAGGCGACTGTACAGTGCTAAAACAGCCTCCAATCGCTCTGAAACGCTCATTTTTGACATAAGCCACTTTTCACCTTTAATGAATGAAATTCCAGGTAAAAACTCCTTTGCCATGAAGAAGATCCAAATTCAACCAGTTCAGGCTAGTAAACCTGTTTGAAAGACCTTTTTTCAGTGAAATGCAGCTTAGTGCAAAAACAGGCTGCTCTCGCTCTGAAACGCTCATTTTTCACAAAAGCCACTTTTCAGCGCTAAAACAGCCTCCAATCGCTCTGAAACGCTCATTTTTGACATAAGCCACTTTTCACCTTTAATGAATGAAATTCCAGGTAAAAACTCCTTTGCCATGAAGAAGATCCAAATTCAACCAGTTCAGGCTAGTAAACCTGTTTGAAAGACCTTTTTTCAGTGAAATGCAGCTTAGTGCAAAAACAGGCTGCTCTCGCTCTGAAACGCTCATTTTTCACAAAAGCCACTTTTCAGCGCTAAAACAGCCTCCAATCGCTCTGAAACGCTCATTTTTGACATAAGCCACTTTTCACCTTTAATGAATGAAATTCCAGGTAAAAACTCCTTTGCCATGAAGAAGATCCAAATTCAACCAGTTCAGGCTAGTAAACCTGTTTGAAAGACCTTTTTTCAGTGAAATGCAGCTTAGTGCAAAAACAGGCTGCTCTCGCTCTGAAACGCTCATTTTTCACATAAGCCACTTTTCAGCCTTAGGCGACTGTACAGTGCTAAAACAGCCTCCAATCGCTCTGAAACGCTCATTTTTGACATAAGCCACTTTTCACCTTTAATGAATGAAATTCCAGGTAAAAACTCCTTTGCCATGAAGAAGATCCAAATTCAACCAGTTCAGGCTAGTAAACCTGTTTGAAAGACCTTTTTTCAGTGAAATGCAGCTTAGTGCAAAAACAGGCTGCTCTCGCTCTGAAACGCTCATTTTTCACATAACCCACTTTTCACCCTTAATGAATTAAATTCCAGGTAAAAACTCCTTTGCCATGAAGAAGATCCAAATTCAACCAGTTGAGGCTAGTAAACCTGTTTGAAAGACCTTTTTTCAGTGAAATGCAGCTTAGTGCAAAAACAGGCTGCTCTCGCTCTGAAACGCTCATTTTTCACATAAGCCACTTTTCAGCGCTAAAACAGCCTCCAATCGCTCTGAAACGCTCATTTTTGACATAAGCCACTTTTCACCTTTAATGAATGAAATTCCAGGTAAAAACTCCTTTGCCATGAATAAGATCCAAATTCAACCAGTTCAGGCTAGCAAACCTGTTTGAAAGACCTTTTTTCAGTGAAATGCAGCTTAGTGCAAAAACAGGCTGCTCTCGCTCTGAAACGCTCATTTTTCACATAAGCCACTTTTCAGCCTTAGGCGACTGTACAGTGCTAAAACAGCCTCCAATCGCTCTGAAACGCTCATTTTTGACATAAGCCACTTTTCACCTTTAATGAATGAAATTCCAGGTAAAAACTCCTTTGCCATGAAGAAGATCCAAATTCAACCAGTTCAGGCTAGTAAACCTGTTTGAAAGACCTTTTTTCAGTGAAATGCAGCTTAGTGCAAAAACAGGCTGCTCTCGCTCTGAAACGCTCATTTTTCACATAAGCCACTTTTCAGCCTTAGGCGACTGTACAGTGCTAAAACAGCCTCCAATCGCTCTGAAACGCTCATTTTTCACATAAGCCACTTTTCACCTTTAATGAATGAAATTCCAGGTAAAAACTCCTTTGCCATGAAGAAGATCCAAATTCAACCAGTTCAGGCTAGTAAACCTGTTTGAAAGACCTTTTTTCAGTGAAATGCAGCTTAGTGCAAAAACAGGCTGCTCTCGCTCTGAAACGCTCATTTTTCACAAAAGCCACTTTTCAGCGCTAAAACAGCCTCCAATCGCTCTGAAACGCTCATTTTTCACAAAAGCCACTTTTCAGCGCTAAAACAGCCTCCAATCGCTCTGAAACGCTCATTTTTGACATAAGCCACTTTTCACCTTTAATGAATGAAATTCCAGGTAAAAACTCATTTGCCATGAAGAAGATCCAAATTCAACCAGTTCAGGCTAGTAAACCTGTTTGAAAGACCTTTTTTCAGTGAAATGCAGCTTAGTGCAAAAACAGTCTGCTCTCGCTCTGAAACGCTCATTTTTCACAAAAGCCACTTTTCAGCGCTAAAGCCTCCAATCGCTCTGAAACGCTCATTTTTGACATAAGCCACTTTTCAGCCTTAATGAATTAAATTCCAGGTAAAAACTCCTTTGCCATGAAGAAGATCCAAATTCAACCAGTTCAGGCTAGTAAACCTGTTTGAAAGACCTTTTTTCAGTGAAATGCAGCTTAGTGCAAAAACAGGCTGCTCTCGCTCTGAAACGCTCATTTTTCACATAAGCCACTTTTCAGCGCTAAAACAGCCTCCAATCGCTCTGAAACGCTCATTTTTGACATAAGCCACTTTTCACCTTTAATGAATGAAATTCCAGGTAAAAACTCCTTTGCCATGAAGAAGATCCAAATTCAACCAGTTCAGGCTAGTAAACCTGTTTGAAAGACCTTTTTTCAGTGAAATGCAGCTTAGTGCAAAAACAGGCTGCTCTCGCTCTGAAACGCTCATTTTTCACATAAGCCACTTTTCAGCCTTAGGCGACTGTACAGTGCTAAAACAGCCTCCAATCGCTCTGAAACGCTCATTTTTGACATAAGCCACTTTTCACCTTTAATGAATGAAATTCCAGGTAAAAACTCCTTTGCCATGAAGAAGATCCAAATTCAACCAGTTCAGGCTAGTAAACCTGTTTGAAAGACCTTTTTTCAGTGAAATGCAGCTTAGTGCAAAAACAGGCTGCTCTCGCTCTGAAACGCTCATTTTTCACATAAGCCACTTTTCAGCCTTAGGCGACTGTACAGTGCTAAAACAGCCTCCAATCGCTCTGAAACGCTCATTTTTGACATAAGCCACTTTTCACCTTTAATGAATGAAATTCCAGGTAAAAACTCCTTTGCCATGAAGAAGATCCAAATTCAACCAGTTCAGGCTAGTAAACCTGTTTGAAAGACCTTTTTTCAGTGAAATGCAGCTTAGTGCAAAAACAGGCTGCTCTCGCTCTGAAACGCTCATTTTTCACATAAGCCACTTTTCAGCCTTAGGCGACTGTACAGTGCTAAAACAGCCTCCAATCGCTCTGAAACGCTCATTTTTGACATAAGCCACTTTTCACCTTTAATGAATGAAATTCCAGGTAAAAACTCATTTGCCATGAAGAAGATCCAAATTCAACCAGTTCAGGCTAGTAAACCTGTTTGAAAGACCTTTTTTCAGTGAAATGCAGCTTAGTGCAAAAACAGTCTGCTCTCGCTCTGAAACGCTCATTTTTCACAAAAGCCACTTTTCAGCGCTAAAACAGCCTCCAATCGCTCTGAAACGCTCATTTTTGACATAACCCACTTTTCAGCCTTAATGAATTAAATTCCAGGTAAAAACTCATTTGCCATGAAGAAGATCCAAATTCAACCAGTTCAGGCTAGTAAACCTGTTTGAAAGACCTTTTTTCAGTGAAATGCAGCTTAGTGCAAAAACAGGCTGCTCTCGCTCTGAAACGCTCATTTTTCACATAAGCCACTTTTCAGCGCTAAAACAGCCTCCAATCGCTCTGAAACGCTCATTTTTGACATAAGCCACTTTTCACCTTTAATGAATGAAATTCCAGGTAAAAACTCCTTTGCCATGAAGAAGATCCAAATTCAACCAGTTCAGGCTAGTAAACCTGGTTGAAAGACCTTTTTTCAGTGAAATGCAGCTTAGTGCAAAAACAGGCTGCTCTCATTCTGAAACGCTCATTTTTCACATAAGCCACTTTTCAGCCTTAGGCGACTGTACAGTGCTAAAACAGCCTCCAATCGCTCTGAAACGCTCATTTTTGACATAAGCCACTTTTCACCTTTAATGAATGAAATTCCAGGTAAAAACTCCTTTGCCATGAAGAAGATCCAAATTCAACCAGTTCAGGCTAGTAAACCTGTTTGAAAGACCTTTTTTCAGTGAAATGCAGCTTAGTGCAAAAACAGGCTGCTCTCGCTCTGAAACGCTCATTTTTCACAAAAGCCACTTTTCAGCGCTAAAACAGCCTCCAATCGCTCTGAAACGCTCATTTTTGACATAAGCCACTTTTCACCTTTAATGAATGAAATTCCAGGTAAAAACTCCTTTGCCATGAAGAAGATCCAAATTCAACCAGTTCAGGCTAGTAAACCTGTTTGAAAGACCTTTTTTCAGTGAAATGCAGCTTAGTGCAAAAACAGGCTGCTCTCGCTCTGAAACGCTCATTTTTCACAAAAGCCACTTTTCAGCGCTAAAACAGCCTCCAATCGCTCTGAAACGCTCATTTTTGACATAAGCCACTTTTCACCTTTAATGAATGAAATTCCAGGTAAAAACTCCTTTGCCATGAAGAAGATCCAAATTCAACCAGTTCAGGCTAGTAAACCTGTTTGAAAGACCTTTTTTCAGTGAAATGCAGCTTAGTGCAAAAACAGGCTGCTCTCGCTCTGAAACGCTCATTTTTCACATAAGCCACTTTTCACCTTTAATGAATGAAATTCCAGGTAAAAACTCCTTTGCCATGAAGAAGATCCAAATTCAACCAGTTCAGGCTAGTAAACCTGTTTGAAAGACCTTTTTTCAGTGAAATGCAGCTTAGTGCAAAAACAGGCTGCTCTCGCTCTGAAACGCTCATTTTTCACATAAGCCACTTTTCAGCCTTAGGCGACTGTACAGTGCTAAAACAGCCTCCAATCGCTCTGAAACGCTCATTTTTGACATAAGCCACTTTTCACCTTTAATGAATGAAATTCCAGGTAAAAACTCCTTTGCCATGAAGAAGATCCAAATTCAACCAGTTCAGGCTAGTAAACCTGTTTGAAAGACCTTTTTTCAGTGAAATGCAGCTTAGTGCAAAAACAGGCTGCTCTCGCTCTGAAACGCTCATTTTTCACATAACCCACTTTTCACCCTTAATGAATTAAATTCCAGGTAAAAACTCCTTTGCCATGAAGAAGATCCAAATTCAACCAGTTGAGGCTAGTAAACCTGTTTGAAAGACCTTTTTTCAGTGAAATGCAGCTTAGTGCAAAAACAGGCTGCTCTCGCTCTGAAACGCTCATTTTTCACATAAGCCACTTTTCAGCGCTAAAACAGCCTCCAATCGCTCTGAAACGCTCATTTTTGACATAAGCCACTTTTCACCTTTAATGAATGAAATTCCAGGTAAAAACTCCTTTGCCATGAATAAGATCCAAATTCAACCAGTTCAGGCTAGCAAACCTGTTTGAAAGACCTTTTTTCAGTGAAATGCAGCTTAGTGCAAAAACAGGCTGCTCTCGCTCTGAAACGCTCATTTTTCACATAAGCCACTTTTCAGCCTTAGGCGACTGTACAGTGCTAAAACAGCCTCCTATCGCTCTGAAACGCTCATTTTTGACATAACCCGCTTTTCAGCCTTAATGAATTAAATTCCAGGTAAAAACTCATTTGCCATGAAGAAGATCCAAATTCAACCAGTTCAGGCTAGTAAACCTGTTTGAAAGACCTTTTTTCAGTGAAATGCAGCTTAGTGCAAAAACAGGCTGCACTCGCTCTGAAACGCTCATTTTTCACATAAGCCACTTGTCAGCCTTAGGCGACTGTACAGTGCTAAAACAGCCTCCAATCGCTCTGAAACGCTCATTTTTGACATAAGCCACTTTTCACCTTTAATGAATGAAATTCCAGGTAAAAACTCCTTTGCCATGAAGAAGATCCAAATTCAACCAGTTCAGGCTAGTAAACCTGTTTGAAAGACCTTTTTTCAGTGAAATGCAGCTTAGTGCAAAAACAGGCTGCTCTCGCTCTGAAACGCTCATTTTTCACATAAGCCACTTTTCAGCGCTAAAACAGCCTCCAATCGCTCTGAAACGCTCATTTTTGACATAAGCCACTTTTCACCTTTAATGAATGAAATTCCAGGTAAAAACTCCTTTGCCATGAAGAAGATCCAAATTCAACCAGTTCAGGCTAGTAAACCTGTTTGAAAGACCTTTTTTCAGTGAAATGCAGCTTAGTGCAAAAACAGGCTGCTCTCGCTCTGAAACGCTCATTTTTCACATAAGCCACTTTTCAGACTTAGGCGACTGTACAGTGCTAAAACAGCCTCCAATCGCTCTGAAACGCTCATTTTTGACATAACCCACTTTTCAGCCTTAATGAATTAAATTCCAGGTGAAAACTCCTTTGCCATGAAGAAGATCCAAATTCAACAAGTTCAGGCTAGTAAACCTGTTTGAAAGACCTTTTTTCAGTGAAATGCAGCTTAGTGCAAAAACAGGCTGCTCTCGCTCTGAAACGCTCATTTTTCACATAACCCACTTTTCACCCTTAATGAATTAAATTCCAGGTAAAAACTCCTTTGCCATGAAGAAGATCCAAATTCAACCAGTTGAGGCTAGTAAACCTGTTTGAAAGACCTTTTTTCAGTGAAATGCAGCTTAGTGCAAAAACAGGCTGCTCTCGCTCTGAAACGCTCATTTTTCACATAAGCCACTTTTCAGAGCTAAAACAGCCTCCAATCGCTCTGAAACGCTCATTTTTGACATAAGCCACTTTTCACCTTTAATGAATGAAATTCCAGGTAAAAACTCCTTTGCCATGAAGAAGATCCAAATTCATCCAGTTCAGGCTAGTAAACCTGGTTGAAAGACCTTTTTTCAGTGAAATGCAGCTTAGTGCCAAAACAGGCTGCTCTCGCTCTGAAACGCTCATTTTTCACATAAGCCACTTTTCAGCCTTATAGGCGACTGTACAGTGCAAAAACAGCCTCCTCTCGCTCTGAAACGCTCATTTTTCACATAAGCCACTTTTCAGCCTTAGGCGACTGTACAGTGCTAAAACAGCCTCCTATCGCTCTGAAACGCTCATTTTTGACATAACCCACTTTTCAGCCTTAATGAATTAAATTCCAGGTAAAAACTCATTTGCCATGAAGAAGATCCAAATTCAACCAGTTCAGGCTAGTAAACCTGTTTGAAAGACCTTTTTTCAGTGAAATGCAGCTTAGTGCAAAAACAGGCTGCTCTCGCTCTGAAACGCTCATTTTTCACATAAGCCACTTTTCAGCCTTAGGCGACTGTACAGTGCTAAAACAGCCTCCAATCGCTCTGAAACGCTCATTTTTCACATAAGCCACTTTTCACCTTTAATGAATGAAATTCCAGGTAAAAACTCCTTTGCCATGAAGAAGATCCAAATTCAACCAGTTCAGGCTAGTAAACCTGTTTGAAAGACCTTTTTTCAGTGAAATGCAGCTTAGTGCAAAAACAGGCTGCTCTCGCACTGAAACGCTCATTTTTCACATAAGCCACTTTTCAGCCTTATAGGCGACTGTACAGTGCAAAAACAGCCTCCTCTCGCTCTGAAACGCTCATTTTTCACAAAAGCCACTTTTCAGCCTTAGGCGACTGTACAGTGCTAAAACAGCCTCCTATCGCTCTGAAACGCTCATTTTTGACATAACCCACTTTTCAGCCTTAATGAATGAAATTCCAGGTAAAAACTCATTTGCCATGAAGAAGATCCAAATTCAACCAGTTCAGGCTAGTAAACCTGTTTGAAAGACCTTTTTTCAGTGAAATGCAGCTTAGTGCAAAAACAGGCTGCTCTCGCTCTGAAACGCTCATTTTTCACATAAGCCACTTTTCAGCGCTAAAACAGCCTCCAATCGCTCTGAAACGCTCATTTTTGACATAAGCCACTTTTCACCTTTAATGAATGAAATTCCAGGTAAAAACTCCTTTGCCATGAAGAAGATCCAAATTCAACCAGTTCAGGCTAGTAAACCTGTTTGAAAGACCTTTTTTCAGTGAAATGCAGCTTAGTGCAAAAACAGGCTGCTCTCGCTCTGAAACGCTCATTTTTCACATAAGCCACTTTTCAGCCTTATAGGCGACTGTACAGTGCAAAAACAGCCTCCTCTCGCTCTGAAACGCTCATTTTTTACAAAAGCCACTTTTCAGCCTTAGGCGACTGTACAGTGCTAAAACAGCCTCCTATCGCTCTGAAACGCTCATTTTTGACATAACCCACTTTTCAGCCTTAATGAATGAAATTCCAGGTAAAAACTCATTTGCCATGAAGAAGATCCAAATTCAACCAGTTCAGGCTAGTAAACCTGTTTGAAAGACCTTTTTTCAGTGAAATGCAGCTTAGTGCAAAAACAGGCTGCTCTCGCTCTGAAACGCTCATTTTTCACATAAGCCACTTTTCAGCGCTAAAACAGCCTCCAATCGCTCTGAAACGCTCATTTTTGACATAAGCCACTTTTCACCTTTAATGAATGAAATTCCAGGTAAAAACTCCTTTGCCATGAATAAGATCCAAATTCAACCAGTTCAGGCTAGTAAACCTGTTTGAAAGACCTTTTTTCAGTGAAATGCAGCTTAGTGCAAAAACAGGCTGCTCTCGCTCTGAAACGCTCATTTTTCACATAAGCCACTTTTCAGCCTTAGGCGACTGTACAGTGCTAAAACAGCCTCCAATCGATCTGAAACGCTCATTTTTGACATAAGCCACTTTTCACCTTTAATGAATGAAATTCCAGGTAAAAACTCCTTTGCCATGAATAAGATCCAAATTCAACCAGTTCAGGCTAGTAAACCTGTTTGAAAGACCTTTTTTCAGTGAAATGCAGCTTAGTGCAAAAACAGGCTGCTCTCGCTCTGAAACGCTCATTTTTCACATAAGCCACTTTTCAGCCTTATAGGCGACTGTACAGTGCAAAAACAGCCTCCTCTCGCTCTGAAACGCTCATTTTTCACATAAGCTACTTTTCAGCCTTAGGCGACTGGGCAGTGCTAAAACAGCCTCCTATCGCTCTGAAACGCTCATTTTTGACATAACCCACTTTTCAGCCTTAATGAATTAAATTCCAGGTAAAAACTCCTTTGCCATGAAGAAGATCCAAATTCAACAAGTTCAGGCTAGTAAACCTGTTTGAAAGACCTTTTTTCAGTGAAATGCAGCTTAGTGCAAAAACAGGCTGCTCTCGCTCTGAAACGCTCATTTTTCACATAAGCCACTTTTCAGCCTTAGGCGACTGGGCAGTGCTAAAACAGCCTCCTATCGCTCTGAAACGCTCATTTTTGACATAACCCACTTTTCAGCCTTAATGAATGAAATTCCAGGTAAAAACTCATTTGCCATGAAGAAGATCCAAATTCAACCAGTTCAGGCTAGTAAACCTGTTTGAAAGACCTTTTTTCAGTGAAATGCAGCTTAGTGCAAAAACAGGCTGCTCTCGCTCTGAAACGCTCATTTTTCACATAAGCCACTTTTCAGCCTTAGGCGACTGTACAGTGCTAAAACAGCCTCCAATCGCTCTGAAACGCTCATTTTTGACATAAGCCACTTTTCACCTTTAATGAATGAAATTCCAGGTAAAAACTCCTTTGCCATGAAGAAGATCCAAATTCAACCAGTTCAGGCTAGTAAACCTGTTTGAAAGACCTTTTTTCAGTGAAATGCAGCTTAGTGCAAAAACAGGCTGCTCTCGCTCTGAAACGCTCATTTTTCACATAACCCACTTTTCACCCTTAATGAATTAAATTCCAGGTAAAAACTCCTTTGCCATGAAGAAGATCCAAATTCAACCAGTTGAGGCTAGTAAACCTGTTTGAAAGACCTTTTTTCAGTGAAATGCAGCTTAGTGCAAAAACAGGCTGCTCTCGCTCTGAAACGCTCATTTTTCACATAAGCCACTTTTCAGCGCTAAAACAGCCTCCAATCGCTCTGAAACGCTCATTTTTGACATAAGCCACTTTTCACCTTTAATGAATGAAATTCCAGGTAAAAACTCCTTTGCCATGAATAAGATCCAAATTCAACCAGTTCAGGCTAGCAAACCTGTTTGAAAGACCTTTTTTCAGTGAAATGCAGCTTAGTGCAAAAACAGGCTGCTCTCGCTCTGAAACGCTCATTTTTCACATAAGCCACTTTTCAGCCTTAGGCGACTGTACAGTGCTAAAACAGCCTCCTATCGCTCTGAAACGCTCATTTTTGACATAACCCGCTTTTCAGCCTTAATGAATTAAATTCCAGGTAAAAACTCATTTGCCATGAAGAAGATCCAAATTCAACCAGTTCAGGCTAGTAAACCTGTTTGAAAGACCTTTTTTCAGTGAAATGCAGCTTAGTGCAAAAACAGGCTGCACTCGCTCTGAAACGCTCATTTTTCACATAAGCCACTTTTCAGCCTTAGGCGACTGTACAGTGCTAAAACAGCCTCCAATCGCTCTGAAACGCTCATTTTTGACATAAGCCACTTTTCACCTTTAATGAATGAAATTCCAGGTAAAAACTCCTTTGCCATGAAGAAGATCCAAATTCAACCAGTTCAGGCTAGTAAACCTGTTTGAAAGACCTTTTTTCAGTGAAATGCAGCTTAGTGCAAAAACAGGCTGCTCTCGCTCTGAAACGCTCATTTTTCACATAAGCCACTTTTCAGCGCTAAAACAGCCTCCAATCGCTCTGAAACGCTCATTTTTGACATAAGCCACTTTTCACCTTTAATGAATGAAATTCCAGGTAAAAACTCCTTTGCCATGAAGAAGATCCAAATTCAACCAGTTCAGGCTAGTAAACCTGTTTGAAAGACCTTTTTTCAGTGAAATGCAGCTTAGTGCAAAAACAGGCTGCTCTCGCTCTGAAACGCTCATTTTTCACATAAGCCACTTTTCAGACTTAGGCGACTGTACAGTGCTAAAACAGCCTCCAATCGCTCTGAAACGCTCATTTTTGACATAACCCACTTTTCAGCCTTAATGAATTAAATTCCAGGTGAAAACTCCTTTGCCATGAAGAAGATCCAAATTCAACAAGTTCAGGCTAGTAAACCTGTTTGAAAGACCTTTTTTCAGTGAAATGCAGCTTAGTGCAAAAACAGGCTGCTCTCGCTCTGAAACGCTCATTTTTCACATAACCCACTTTTCACCCTTAATGAATTAAATTCCAGGTAAAAACTCCTTTGCCATGAAGAAGATCCAAATTCAACCAGTTGAGGCTAGTAAACCTGTTTGAAAGACCTTTTTTCAGTGAAATGCAGCTTAGTGCAAAAACAGGCTGCTCTCGCTCTGAAACGCTCATTTTTCACATAAGCCACTTTTCAGAGCTAAAACAGCCTCCAATCGCTCTGAAACGCTCATTTTTGACATAAGCCACTTTTCACCTTTAATGAATGAAATTCCAGGTAAAAACTCCTTTGCCATGAAGAAGATCCAAATTCATCCAGTTCAGGCTAGTAAACCTGGTTGAAAGACCTTTTTTCAGTGAAATGCAGCTTAGTGCCAAAACAGGCTGCTCTCGCTCTGAAACGCTCATTTTTCACATAAGCCACTTTTCAGCCTTATAGGCGACTGTACAGTGCAAAAACAGCCTCCTCTCGCTCTGAAACGCTCATTTTTCACATAAGCCACTTTTCAGCCTTAGGCGACTGTACAGTGCTAAAACAGCCTCCTATCGCTCTGAAACGCTCATTTTTGACATAACCCACTTTTCAGCCTTAATGAATTAAATTCCAGGTAAAAACTCATTTGCCATGAAGAAGATCCAAATTCAACCAGTTCAGGCTAGTAAACCTGTTTGAAAGACCTTTTTTCAGTGAAATGCAGCTTAGTGCAAAAACAGGCTGCTCTCGCTCTGAAACGCTCATTTTTCACATAAGCCACTTTTCAGCCTTAGGCGACTGTACAGTGCTAAAACAGCCTCCAATCGCTCTGAAACGCTCATTTTTCACATAAGCCACTTTTCACCTTTAATGAATGAAATTCCAGGTAAAAACTCCTTTGCCATGAAGAAGATCCAAATTCAACCAGTTCAGGCTAGTAAACCTGTTTGAAAGACCTTTTTTCAGTGAAATGCAGCTTAGTGCAAAAACAGGCTGCTCTCGCACTGAAACGCTCATTTTTCACATAAGCCACTTTTCAGCCTTATAGGCGACTGTACAGTGCAAAAACAGCCTCCTCTCGCTCTGAAACGCTCATTTTTCACAAAAGCCACTTTTCAGCCTTAGGCGACTGTACAGTGCTAAAACAGCCTCCTATCGCTCTGAAACGCTCATTTTTGACATAACCCACTTTTCAGCCTTAATGAATGAAATTCCAGGTAAAAACTCATTTGCCATGAAGAAGATCCAAATTCAACCAGTTCAGGCTAGTAAACCTGTTTGAAAGACCTTTTTTCAGTGAAATGCAGCTTAGTGCAAAAACAGGCTGCTCTCGCTCTGAAACGCTCATTTTTCACATAAGCCACTTTTCAGCGCTAAAACAGCCTCCAATCGCTCTGAAACGCTCATTTTTGACATAAGCCACTTTTCACCTTTAATGAATGAAATTCCAGGTAAAAACTCCTTTGCCATGAAGAAGATCCAAATTCAACCAGTTCAGGCTAGTAAACCTGTTTGAAAGACCTTTTTTCAGTGAAATGCAGCTTAGTGCAAAAACAGGCTGCTCTCGCTCTGAAACGCTCATTTTTCACATAAGCCACTTTTCAGCCTTATAGGCGACTGTACAGTGCAAAAACAGCCTCCTCTCGCTCTGAAACGCTCATTTTTTACAAAAGCCACTTTTCAGCCTTAGGCGACTGTACAGTGCTAAAACAGCCTCCTATCGCTCTGAAACGCTCATTTTTGACATAACCCACTTTTCAGCCTTAATGAATGAAATTCCAGGTAAAAACTCATTTGCCATGAAGAAGATCCAAATTCAACCAGTTCAGGCTAGTAAACCTGTTTGAAAGACCTTTTTTCAGTGAAATGCAGCTTAGTGCAAAAACAGGCTGCTCTCGCTCTGAAACGCTCATTTTTCACATAAGCCACTTTTCAGCGCTAAAACAGCCTCCAATCGCTCTGAAACGCTCATTTTTGACATAAGCCACTTTTCACCTTTAATGAATGAAATTCCAGGTAAAAACTCCTTTGCCATGAATAAGATCCAAATTCAACCAGTTCAGGCTAGTAAACCTGTTTGAAAGACCTTTTTTCAGTGAAATGCAGCTTAGTGCAAAAACAGGCTGCTCTCGCTCTGAAACGCTCATTTTTCACATAAGCCACTTTTCAGCCTTAGGCGACTGTACAGTGCTAAAACAGCCTCCAATCGATCTGAAACGCTCATTTTTGACATAAGCCACTTTTCACCTTTAATGAATGAAATTCCAGGTAAAAACTCCTTTGCCATGAATAAGATCCAAATTCAACCAGTTCAGGCTAGTAAACCTGTTTGAAAGACCTTTTTTCAGTGAAATGCAGCTTAGTGCAAAAACAGGCTGCTCTCGCTCTGAAACGCTCATTTTTCACATAAGCCACTTTTCAGCCTTATAGGCGACTGTACAGTGCAAAAACAGCCTCCTCTCGCTCTGAAACGCTCATTTTTCACATAAGCTACTTTTCAGCCTTAGGCGACTGGGCAGTGCTAAAACAGCCTCCTATCGCTCTGAAACGCTCATTTTTGACATAACCCACTTTTCAGCCTTAATGAATTAAATTCCAGGTAAAAACTCCTTTGCCATGAAGAAGATCCAAATTCAACAAGTTCAGGCTAGTAAACCTGTTTGAAAGACCTTTTTTCAGTGAAATGCAGCTTAGTGCAAAAACAGGCTGCTCTCGCTCTGAAACGCTCATTTTTCACATAAGCCACTTTTCAGCCTTAGGCGACTGGGCAGTGCTAAAACAGCCTCCTATCGCTCTGAAACGCTCATTTTTGACATAACCCACTTTTCAGCCTTAATGAATGAAATTCCAGGTAAAAACTCATTTGCCATGAAGAAGATCCAAATTCAACCAGTTCAGGCTAGTAAACCTGTTTGAAAGACCTTTTTTCAGTGAAATGCAGCTTAGTGCAAAAACAGGCTGCTCTCGCTCTGAAACGCTCATTTTTCACATAAGCCACTTTTCAGCGCTAAAACAGCCTCCAATCGCTCTGAAACGCTCATTTTTGACATAAGCCACTTTTCACCTTTAATGAATGAAATTCCAGGTAAAAACTCCTTTGCCATGAAGAAGATCCAAATTCAACCAGTTCAGGCTAGTAAACCTGTTTGAAAGACCTTTTTTCAGTGAAATGCAGCTTAGTGCAAAAACAGGCTGCTCTCGCTCTGAAACGCTCATTTTTCACATAAGCCACTTTTCAGCCTTATAGGCGACTGTACAGTGCAAAAACAGCCTCCTCTCGCTCTGAAACGCTCATTTTTCACAAAAGCCACTTTTCAGCCTTAGGCGACTGTACAGTGCTAAAACAGCCTCCTATCGCTCTGAAACGCTCATTTTTGACATAACCCACTTTTCAGCCTTAATGAATGAAATTCCAGGTAAAAACTCATTTGCCATGAAGAAGATCCAAATTCAACCAGTTCAGGCTAGTAAACCTGTTTGAAAGACCTTTTTTCAGTGAAATGCAGCTTAGTGCAAAAACAGGCTGCTCTCGCTCTGAAACGCTCATTTTTCACATAAGCCACTTTTCAGCGCTAAAACAGCCTCCAATCGCTCTGAAACGCTCATTTTTGACATAAGCCACTTTTCACCTTTAATGAATGAAATTCCAGGTAAAAACTCCTTTGCCATGAATAAGATCCAAATTCAACCAGTTCAGGCTAGTAAACCTGTTTGAAAGACCTTTTTTCAGTGAAATGCAGCTTAGTGCAAAAACAGGCTGCTCTCGCTCTGAAACGCTCATTTTTCACATAAGCCACTTTTCAGCCTTAGGCGACTGTACAGTGCTAAAACAGCCTCCAATCGATCTGAAACGCTCATTTTTGACATAAGCCACTTTTCACCTTTAATGAATGAAATTCCAGGTAAAAACTCCTTTGCCATGAAGAAGATCCAAATTCAACCAGTTCAGGCTAGTAAACCTGTTTGAAAGACCTTTTTTCAGTGAAATGCAGCTTAGTGCAAAAACAGGCTGCTCTCGCTCTGAAACGCTCATTTTTCACATAAGCCACTTTTCAGCCTTATAGGCGACTGTACAGTGCAAAAACAGCCTCCTCTCGCTCTGAAACGCTCATTTTTCACATAAGCTACTTTTCAGCCTTAGGCGACTGGGCAGTGCTAAAACAGCCTCCTATCGCTCTGAAACGCTCATTTTTGACATAACCCACTTTTCAGCCTTAATGAATTAAATTCCAGGTAAAAACTCCTTTGCCATGAAGAAGATCCAAATTCAACAAGTTCAGGCTAGTAAACCTGTTTCAAAGACCTTTTTTCAGTGAAATGCAGCTTAGTGCAAAAACAGGCTGCTCTCGCTCTGAAACGCTCATTTTTCACATAAGCCACTTTTCAGCCTTAGGCGACTGTACAGTGCTAAAACAGCCTCCAATCGCTCTGAAACGCTCATTTTTGACATAAGCCACTTTTCACCTTTAATGAATGAAATTCCAGGTAAAAACTCCTTTGCCATGAAGAAGATCCAAATTCAACCAGTTCAGGCTAGTAAACCTGTTTGAAAGACCTTTTTTCAGTGAAATGCAGCTTAGTGCAAAAACAGGCTGCTCTCGCTCTGAAACGCTCATTTTTCACATAAGCCACTTTTCAGCCTTAGGCGACTGGGCAGTGCTAAAACAGCCTCCTATCGCTCTGAAACGCTCATTTTTGACATAACCCACTTTTCAGCCTTAATGAATGAAATTCCAGGTAAAAACTCCTTTGCCATGAAGAAGATCCAAATTCAACAAGTTCAGGCTAGTAAACCTGTTTGAAAGACCTTTTTTCAGTGAAATGCAGCTTAGTGCAAAAACAGGCTGCTCTCGCTCTGAAACGCTCATTTTTCACATAAGCCACTTTTCAGCCTTAGGCGACTGTACAGTGCTAAAACAGCCTCCAATCGCTCTGAAACGCTCATTTTTGACATAAGCCACTTTTCACCTTTAATGAATGAAATTCCAGGTAAAAACTCCTTTGCCATGAAGAAGATCCAAATTCAACCAGTTCAGGCTAGTAAACCTGTTTGAAAGACCTTTTTTCAGTGAAATGCAGCTTAGTGCAAAAACAGGCTGCTCTCGCTCTGAAACGCTCATTTTTCACATAAGCCACTTTTCAGCCTTATAGGCGACTGTACAGTGCAAAAACAGCCTCCTCTCGCTCTGAAACGCTCATTTTTCACAAAAGCCACTTTTCAGCCTTAGGCGACTGTACAGTGCTAAAACAGCCTCCTATCGCTCTGAAACGCTCATTTTTGACATAACCCACTTTTCAGCCTTAATGAATGAAATTCCAGGTAAAAACTCATTTGCCATGAAGAAGATCCAAATTCAACCAGTTCAGGCTAGTAAACCTGTTTGAAAGACCTTTTTTCAGTGAAATGCAGCTTAGTGCAAAAACAGGCTGCTCTCGCTCTGAAACGCTCATTTTTCACATAAGCCACTTTTCAGCGCTAAAACAGCCTCCAATCGCTCTGAAACGCTCATTTTTGACATAAGCCACTTTTCACCTTTAATGAATGAAATTCCAGGTAAAAACTCCTTTGCCATGAAGAAGATCCAAATTCAACCAGTTCAGGCTAGTAAACCTGTTTGAAAGACCTTTTTTCAGTGAAATGCAGCTTAGTGCAAAAACAGGCTGCTCTCGCTCTGAAACGCTCATTTTTCACATAAGCCACTTTTCAGCCTTAGGCGACTGTACAGTGCTAAAACAGCCTCCAATCGCTCTGAAACGCTCATTTTTGACATAAGCCACTTTTCACCTTTAATGAATGAAATTCCAGGTAAAAACTCCTTTGCCATGAAGAAGATCCAAATTCAACCAGTTCAGGCTAGTAAACCTGTTTGAAAGACCTTTTTTCAGTGAAATGCAGCTTAGTGCAAAAACAGGCTGCTCTCGCTCTGAAACGCTCATTTTTCACATAAGCCACTTTTCAGCCTTAGGCGACTGTACAGTGCTAAAACAGCCTCCAATCGCTCTGAAACGCTCATTTTTGACATAACCCACTTTTCACCTTTAATGAATGAAATTCCAGGTAAAAACTCCTTTGCCATGAAGAAGATCCAAATTCAACCAGTTCAGGCTAGTAAACCTGTTTGAAAGACCTTTTTTCAGTGAAATGCAGCTTAGTGCAAAAACAGGCTGCTCTCGCTCTGCATCGCTCATTTTTCACATAAGCCACTTTTCAGCGCTAAAACAGCCTCCAATCGCTCTGAAACGCTCATTTTTGACATAAGCCACTTTTCACCTTTAATGAATGAAATTCCAGGTAAAAACTCCTTTGCCATGAAGAAGATCCAAATTCAACCAGTTCAGGCTAGTAAACCTGTTTGAAAGACCTTTTTTCAGTGAAATGCAGCTTAGTGCAAAAACAGGCTGCTCTCGCTCTGAAACGCTCATTTTTCACATAAGCCACTTTTCAGCCTTATAGGCGACTGTACAGTGCAAAAACAGCCTCCTCTCGCTCTCAAACGCTCATTTTTCACATAAGCCACTTTTCAGCCTTAGGCGACTGGGCAGTGCTAAAACAGCCTCCAATCGCTCTGAAACGCTCATTTTTGACATAAGCCACTTTTCACCTTTAATGAATGAAATTCCAGGTAAAAACTCCTTTGCCATGAAGAAGATCCAAATTCAACCAGTTCAGGCTAGTAAACCTGTTTGAAAGACCTTTTTTCAGTGAAATGCAGCTTAGTGCAAAAACAGGCTGCTCTCGCTCTGAAACGCTCATTTTTCACATAAGCCACTTTTCAGCCTTAGGCGACTGTACAGTGCTAAAACAGCCTCCAATCGCTCTGAAACGCTCATTTTTGACATAAGCCACTTTTCACCTTTAATGAATGAAATTCCAGGTAAAAACTCCTTTGCCATGAAGAATTTTCCAAATTCAACCAGTTCAGGCTAGTAAACCTGTTTGAAAGACCTTTTTTCAGTGAAATGCAGCTTAGTGCAAAAACAGGCTGCTCTCGCTCTGAAACGCTCATTTTTCACATAAGCCACTTTTCAGCCTTAGGCGACTGTACAGTGCTAAAACAGCCTCCAATCGATCTGAAACGCTCATTTTTGACATAAGCCACTTTTCACCTTTAATGAATGAAATTCCAGGTAAAAACTCCTTTGCCATGAAGAAGATCCAAATTCAACCAGTTCAGGCTAGTAAACCTGTTTGAAAGACCTTTTTTCAGTGAAATGCAGCTTAGTGCAAAAACAGGCTGCTCTCGCTCTGAAACGCTCATTTTTCACATAAGCCACTTTTCAGCCTTAGGCGACTGTACAGTGCTAAAACAGCCTCCAATCGCTCTGAAACGCTCATTTTTGACATAAGCCACTTTTCACCTTTAATGAATGAAATTCCAGGTAAAAACTCCTTTGCCATGAAGAATTTTCCAAATTCAACCAGTTCAGGCTAGTAAACCTGTTTGAAAGACCTTTTTTCAGTGAAATGCAGCTTAGTGCAAAAACAGGCTGCTCTCGCTCTGAAACGCTCATTTTTCACATAAGCCACTTTTCAGCCTTAGGCGACTGTACAGTGCTAAAACAGCCTCCAATCGATCTGAAACGCTCATTTTTGACATAAGCCACTTTTCACCTTTAATGAATGAAATTCCAGGTAAAAACTCCTTTGCCATGAAGAAGATCCAAATTCAACCAGTTCAGGCTAGTAAACCTGTTTGAAAGACCTTTTTTCAGTGAAATGCAGCTTAGTGCAAAAACAGGCTGCTCTCGCTCTGAAACGCTCATTTTTCACATAAGCCACTTTTCAGCGCTAAAACAGCCTCCAATCGCTCTGAAACGCTCATTTTTGACATAAGCCACTTTTCACCTTTAATGAATGAAATTCCAGGTAAAAACTCCTTTGCCATGAATAAGATCCAAATTCAACCAGTTCAGGCTAGTAAACCTGTTTGAAAGACCTTTTTTCAGTGAAATGCAGCTTAGTGCAAAAACAGGCTGCTCTCGCTCTGAAACGCTCATTTTTCACATAAGCCACTTTTCAGCCTTAGGCGACTGTACAGTGCTAAAACAGCCTCCAATCGCTCTGAAACGCTCATTTTTGACATAAGCCACTTTTCACCTTTAATGAATGAAATTCCAGGTAAAAACTCCTTTGCCATGAAGAATTTTCCAAATTCAACCAGTTCAGGCTAGTAAACCTGTTTGAAAGACCTTTTTTCAGTGAAATGCAGCTTAGTGCAAAAACAGGCTGCTCTCGCTCTGAAACGCTCATTTTTCACATAAGCCACTTTTCAGCCTTAGGCGACTGTACAGTGCTAAAACAGCCTCCAATCGATCTGAAACGCTCATTTTTGACATAAGCCACTTTTCACCTTTAATGAATGAAATTCCAGGTAAAAACTCCTTTGCCATGAAGAAGATCCAAATTCAACCAGTTCAGGCTAGTAAACCTGTTTGAAAGACCTTTTTTCAGTGAAATGCAGCTTAGTGCAAAAACAGGCTGCTCTCGCTCTGAAACGCTCATTTTTCACATAAGCCACTTTTCAGCCTTAGGCGACTGTACAGTGCTAAAACAGCCTCCAATCGCTCTGAAACGCTCATTTTTGACATAAGCCACTTTTCACCTTTAATGAATGAAATTCCAGGTAAAAACTCCTTTGCCATGAATAAGATCCAAATTCAACCAGTTCAGGCTAGTAAACCTGTTTGAAAGACCTTTTTTCAGTGAAATGCAGCTTAGTGCAAAAACAGGCTGCTCTCGCTCTGCATCGCTCATTTTTCACATAAGCCACTTTTCAGCGCTAAAACAGCCTCCAATCGCTCTGAAACGCTCATTTTTGACATAAGCCACTTTTCACCTTTAATGAATGAAATTCCAGGTAAAAACTCCTTTGCCATGAAGAAGATCCAAATTCAACCAGTTCAGGCTAGTAAACCTGTTTGAAAGACCTTTTTTCAGTGAAATGCAGCTTAGTGCAAAAACAGGCTGCTCTCGCTCTGAAACGCTCATTTTTCACATAAGCCACTTTTCAGCCTTATAGGCGACTGTACAGTGCAAAAACAGCCTCCTCTCGCTCTGAAACGCTCATTTTTCACATAAGCTACTTTTCAGCCTTAGGCGACTGGGCAGTGCTAAAACAGCCTCCTATCGCTCTGAAACGCTCATTTTTGACATAACCCACTTTTCAGCCTTAATGAATGAAATTCCAGGTAAAAACTCCTTTGCCATGAAGAAGATCCAAATTCAACAAGTTCAGGCTAGTAAACCTGTTTGAAAGACCTTTTTTCAGTGAAATGCAGCTTAGTGCAAAAACAGGCTGCTCTCGCTCTGAAACGCTCATTTTTCACATAAGCCACTTTTCAGCCTTAGGCGACTGTACAGTGCTAAAACAGCCTCCAATCGCTCTGAAACGCTCATTTTTGACATAAGCCACTTTTCACCTTTAATGAATGAAATTCCAGGTAAAAACTCCTTTGCCATGAAGAAGATCCAAATTCAACCAGTTCAGGCTAGTAAACCTGTTTGAAAGACCTTTTTTCAGTGAAATGCAGCTTAGTGCAAAAACAGGCTGCTCTCGCTCTGAAACGCTCATTTTTGACATAAGCCACTTTTCACCTTTAATGAATGAAATTCCAGGTAAAAACTCCTTTGCCATGAAGAATTTTCCAAATTCAACCAGTTCAGGTTAGTAAACCTGTTTGAAAGACCTTTTTTCAGTGAAATGCAGCTTAGTGCAAAAACAGGCTGCTCTCGCTCTGAAACGCTCATTTTTCACATAAGCCACTTTTCAGCCTTAGGCGACTGTACAGTGCTAAAACAGCCTCCAATCGATCTGAAACGCTCATTTTTGACATAAGCCACTTTTCACCTTTAATGAATGAAATTCCAGGTAAAAACTCCTTTGCCATGAAGAAGATCCAAATTCAACCAGTTCAGGCTAGTAAACCTGTTTGAAAGACCTTTTTTCAGTGAAATGCAGCTTAGTGCAAAACAGGCTGCTCTCGCTCTGAAACGCTCATTTTTCACATAAGCCACTTTTCAGCGCTAAAACAGCCTCCAATCGCTCTGAAACGCTCATTTTTGACATAAGCCACTTTTCACCTTTAATGAATGAAATTCCAGGTAAAAACTCCTTTGCCATGAATAAGATCCAAATTCAACCAGTTCAGGCTAGTAAACCTGTTTGAAAGACCTTTTTTCAGTGAAATGCAGCTTAGTGCAAAAACAGGCTGCTCTCGCTCTGCATCGCTCATTTTTCACATAAGCCACTTTTCAGCGCTAAAACAGCCTCCAATCGCTCTGAAACGCTCATTTTTGACATAAGCCACTTTTCACCTTTAATGAATGAAATTCCAGGTAAAAACTCCTTTGCCATGAAGAAGATCCAAATTCAACCAGTTCAGGCTAGTAAACCTGTTTGAAAGACCTTTTTTCAGTGAAATGCAGCTTAGTGCAAAAACAGGCTGCTCTCGCTCTGAAACGCTCATTTTTCACATAAGCCACTTTTCAGCCTTATAGGCGACTGTACAGTGCAAAACAGCCTCCTCTCGCTCTGAAACGCTCATTTTTCACATAAGCTACTTTTCAGCCTTAGGCGACTGGGCAGTGCTAAAACAGCCTCCTATCGCTCTGAAACGCTCATTTTTGACATAACCCACTTTTCAGCCTTAATGAATTAAATTCCAGGTAAAAACTCCTTTGCCATGAAGAAGATCCAAATTCAACAAGTTCAGGCTAGTAAACCTGTTTGAAAGACCTTTTTTCAGTGAAATGCAGCTTAGTGCAAAAACAGGCTGCTCTCGCTCTGAAACGCTCATTTTTCACATAAGCCACTTTTCAGCCTTAGGCGACTGTACAGTGCTAAAACAGCCTCCAATCGCTCTGAAACGCTCATTTTTGACATAAGCCACTTTTCACCTTTAATGAATGAAATTCCAGGTAAAAACTCCTTTGCCATGAAGAAGATCCAAATTCAACAAGTTCAGGCTAGTAAACCTGTTTGAAAGACCTTTTTCAGTGAAATGCAGCTTAGTGCAAAAACAGGCTGCTCTCGCTCTGAAACGCTCATTTTTCACATAAGCCACTTTTCAGCCTTAGGCGACTGTACAGTGCTAAAACAGCCTCCAATCGCTCTGAAACGCTCATTTTTGACATAAGCCACTTTTCACCTTTAATGAATGAAATTCCAGGTAAAAACTCCTTTGCCATGAAGAAGATCCAAATTCAACCAGTTCAGGCTAGTAAACCTGTTTGAAAGACCTTTTTTCAGTGAAATGCAGCTTAGTGCAAAAACAGGCTGCTCTCGCTCTGAAACGCTCATTTTTCACATAAGCCACTTTTCAGCCTTATAGGCGACTGTACAGTGCAAAAACAGCCTCCTCTCGCTCTGAAACGCTCATTTTTCACATAAGCCACTTTTCAGCGCTAAAACAGCCTCCAATCGCTCTGAAACGCTCATTTTTGACATAAGCCACTTTTCACCTTTAATGAATGAAATTCCAGGTAAAACTCCTTTGCCATGAATAAGATCCAAATTCAACCAGTTCAGGCTAGTAAACCTGTTTGAAAGACCTTTTTTCAGTGAAATGCAGCTTAGTGCAAAAACAGCCTCCTCTCGCTCTGAAACGCTCATTTTTGACATAAGCCACTTTTCACCTTTAATGAATGAAATTCCAGGTAAAAACTCCTTTGCCATGAAGAATTTTCCAAATTCAACCAGTTCAGGCTAGTAAACCTGTTTGAAAGACCTTTTTTCAGTGAAATGCAGCTTAGTGCAAAAACAGGCTGCTCTCGCTCTGAAACGCTCATTTTTCACATAAGCCACTTTTCAGCCTTAGGCGACTGTACAGTGCTAAAACAGCCTCCAATCGATCTGAAACGCTCATTTTTGACATAAGCCACTTTTCACCTTTAATGAATGAAATTCCAGGTAAAAACTCCTTTGCCATGAAGAAGATCCAAATTCAACCAGTTCAGGCTAGTAACCTGTTTGAAAGACCTTTTTTCAGTGAAATGCAGCTTAGTGCAAAAACAGGCTGCTCTCGCTCTGAAACGCTCATTTTTCACATAAGCCACTTTTCAGCGCTAAAACAGCCTCCAATCGCTCTGAAACGCTCATTTTTGACATAAGCCACTTTTCACCTTTAATGAATGAAATTCCAGGTAAAAACTCCTTTGCCATGAATAAGATCCAAATTCAACCAGTTCAGGCTAGTAAACCTGTTTGAAAGACCTTTTTTCAGTGAAATGCAGCTTAGTGCAAAAACAGGCTGCTCTCGCTCTGAAACGCTCATTTTTCACATAAGCCACTTTTCAGCCTTATAGGCGACTGTACAGTGCAAAAACAGCCTCCTCTCGCTCTGAAACGCTCATTTTTCACATAAGCTACTTTTCAGCCTTAGGCGACTGGGCAGTGCTAAAACAGCCTCCTATCGCTCTGAAACGCTCATTTTTGACATAACCCACTTTTCAGCCTTAATGAATGAAATTCCAGGTAAAAACTCCTTTGCCATGAAGAAGATCCAAATTCAACAAGTTCAGGCTAGTAAACCTGTTTGAAAGACCTTTTTTCAGTGAAATGCAGCTTAGTGCAAAAACAGGCTGCTCTCGCTCTGAAACGCTCATTTTTCACATAAGCCACTTTTCAGCCTTAGGCGACTGTACAGTGCTAAAACAGCCTCCAATCGCTCTGAAACGCTCATTTTTGACATAAGCCACTTTTCACCTTTAATGAATGAAATTCCAGGTAAAAACTCCTTTGCCATGAAGAAGATCCAAATTCAACCAGTTCAGGCTAGTAAACCTGTTTGAAAGACCTTTTTTCAGTGAAATGCAGCTTAGTGCAAAAACAGGCTGCTCTCGCTCTGAAACGCTCATTTTTGACATAAGCCACTTTTCACCTTTAATGAATGAAATTCCAGGTAAAAACTCCTTTGCCATGAAGAATTTTCCCAAATTCAACCAGTTCAGGTTAGTAAACCTGTTTGAAAGACCTTTTTTCAGTGAAATGCAGCTTAGTGCAAAAACAGGCTGCTCTCGCTCTGAAACGCTCATTTTTCACATAAGCCACTTTTCAGCCTTAGGCGACTGTACAGTGCTAAAACAGCCTCCAATCGATCTGAAACGCTCATTTTTGACATAAGCCACTTTTCACCTTTAATGAATGAAATTCCAGGTAAAAACTCCTTTGCCATGAAGAAGATCCAAATTCAACCAGTTCAGGCTAGTAAACCTGTTTGAAAGACCTTTTTTCAGTGAAATGCAGCTTAGTGCAAAAACAGGCTGCTCTCGCTCTGAAACGCTCATTTTTCACATAAGCCACTTTTCAGCGCTAAAACAGCCTCCAATCGCTCTGAAACGCTCATTTTTGACATAAGCCACTTTTCACCTTTAATGAATGAAATTCCAGGTAAAAACTCCTTTGCCATGAATAAGATCCAAATTCAACCAGTTCAGGCTAGTAAACCTGTTGAAAGACCTTTTTTCAGTGAAATGCAGCTTAGTGCAAAAACAGGCTGCTCTCGCTCTGCATCGCTCATTTTTCACATAAGCCACTTTTCAGCGCTAAAACAGCCTCCAATCGCTCTGAAACGCTCATTTTTGACATAAGCCACTTTTCACCTTTAATGAATGAAATTCCAGGTAAAAACTCCTTTGCCATGAAGAAGATCCAAATTCAACCAGTTCAGGCTAGTAAACCTGTTTGAAAGACCTTTTTTCAGTGAAATGCAGCTTAGTGCAAAAACAGGCTGCTCTCGCTCTGAAACGCTCATTTTTCACATAAGCCACTTTTCAGCCTTATAGGCGACTGTACAGTGCAAAAACAGCCTCCTCTCGCTCTGAAACGCTCATTTTTCACATAAGCTACTTTTCAGCCTTAGGCGACTGGGCAGTGCTAAAACAGCCTCCTATCGCTCTGAAACGCTCATTTTTGACATAACCCACTTTTCAGCCTTAATGAATTAAATTCCAGGTAAAAACTCCTTTGCCATGAAGAAGATCCAAATTCAACAAGTTCAGGCTAGTAAACCTGTTTGAAAGACCTTTTTTCAGTGAAATGCAGCTTAGTGCAAAAACAGGCTGCTCTCGCTCTGAAACGCTCATTTTTCACATAAGCCACTTTTCAGCCTTAGGCGACTGTACAGTGCTAAAACAGCCTCCAATCGCTCTGAAACGCTCATTTTTGACATAAGCCACTTTTCACCTTTAATGAATGAAATTCCAGGTAAAAACTCCTTTGCCATGAAGAAGATCCAAATTCAACAAGTTCAGGCTAGTAAACCTGTTTGAAAGACCTTTTTTCAGTGAAATGCAGCTTAGTGCAAAAACAGGCTGCTCTCGCTCTGAAACGCTCATTTTTCACATAAGCCACTTTTCAGCCTTAGGCGACTGTACAGTGCTAAAACAGCCTCCAATCGCTCTGAAACGCTCATTTTTGACATAAGCCACTTTTCACCTTTAATGAATGAAATTCCAGGTAAAAACTCCTTTGCCATGAAGAAGATCCAAATTCAACCAGTTCAGGCTAGTAAACCTGTTTGAAAGACCTTTTTTCAGTGAAATGCAGCTTAGTGCAAAAACAGGCTGCTCTCGCTCTGAAACGCTCATTTTTCACATAAGCCACTTTTCAGCCTTATAGGCGACTGTACAGTGCAAAAACAGCCTCCTCTCGCTCTGAAACGCTCATTTTTCACATAAGCCACTTTTCAGCGCTAAAACAGCCTCCAATCGCTCTGAAACGCTCATTTTTGACATAAGCCACTTTTCACCTTTAATGAATGAAATTCCAGGTAAAAACTCCTTTGCCATGAATAAGATCCAAATTCAACCAGTTCAGGCTAGTAAACCTGTTTGAAAGACCTTTTTTCAGTGAAATGCAGCTTAGTGCAAAAACAGCCTCCTCTCGCTCTGAAACGCTCATTTTTGACATAAGCCACTTTTCACCTTTAATGAATGAAATTCCAGGTAAAAACTCCTTTGCCATGAAGAATTTTCCAAATTCAACCAGTTCAGGCTAGTAAACCTGTTTGAAAGACCTTTTTTCAGTGAAATGCAGCTTAGTGCAAAAACAGGCTGCTCTCGCTCTGAAACGCTCATTTTTCACATAAGCCACTTTTCAGCCTTAGGCGACTGTACAGTGCTAAAACAGCCTCCAATCGATCTGAAACGCTCATTTTTGACATAAGCCACTTTTCACCTTTAATGAATGAAATTCCAGGTAAAAACTCCTTTGCCATGAAGAAGATCCAAATTCAACCAGTTCAGGCTAGTAAACCTGTTTGAAAGACCTTTTTTCAGTGAAATGCAGCTTAGTGCAAAAACAGGCTGCTCTCGCTCTGAAACGCTCATTTTTCACATAAGCCACTTTTCAGCGCTAAAACAGCCTCCAATCGCTCTGAAACGCTCATTTTTGACATAAGCCACTTTTCACCTTTAATGAATGAAATTCCAGGTAAAAACTCCTTTGCCATGAATAAGATCCAAATTCAACCAGTTCAGGCTAGTAAACCTGTTTGAAAGACCTTTTTTCAGTGAAATGCAGCTTAGTGCAAAAACAGGCTGCTCTCGCTCTGAAACGCTCATTTTTCACATAAGCCACTTTTCAGCGCTAAAACAGCCTCCAATCGCTCTGAAACGCTCATTTTTGACATAAGCCACTTTTCACCTTTAATGAATGAAATTCCAGGTAAAAACTCCTTTGCCATGAATAAGATCCAAATTCAACCAGTTCAGGCTAGTAAACCTGTTTGAAAGACCTTTTTTCAGTGAAATGCAGCTTAGTGCAAAAACAGGCTGCTCTCGCTCTGCATCGCTCATTTTTCACATAAGCCACTTTTCACCTTTAATGAATGAAATTCCAGGTAAAAACTCCTTTGCCATGAAGAAGATCCAAATTCAACCAGTTCAGGCTAGTAAACCTGTTTGAAAGACCTTTTTTCAGTGAAATGCAGCTTAGTGCAAAAACAGCCTCCTCTTGCTCTGAAACGCTCATTTTTCACATAAGCCACTTTTCAGCCTTAGGCGACTGTACAGTGCTAAAACAGCCTCCTATCGCTCTGAAACGCTCATTTTTGACATAACCCACTTTTCAGCCTTAATGAATTAAATTCCAGGTAAAAACTCCTTTGCCATGAAGAAGATCCAAATTCAACCAGTTCAGGCTAGTAAACCTGTTTGAAAGACCTTTTTTCAGTGAAATGCAGCTTAGTGCAAAAACAGGCTGCTCTCGCTCTGAAACGCTCATTTTTCACATAAGCCACTTTTCAGCCTTAGGCGACTGTACAGTGCTAAAACAGCCTCCAATCGATCTGAAACGCTCATTTTTGACATAAGCCACTTTTCACCTTTAATGAATGAAATTCCAGGTAAAAACTCCTTTGCCATGAAGAAGATCCAAATTCAACCAGTTCAGGCTAGTAAACCTGTTTGAAAGACCTTTTTTCAGTGAAATGCAGCTTAGTGCAAAAACAGGCTGCTCTCGCTCTGAAACGCTCATTTTTCACATAAGCCACTTTTCAGCCTTAGGCGACTGTACAGTGCTAAAACAGCCTCCAATCGCTCTGAAACGCTCATTTTTGACATAAGCCACTTTTCACCTTTAATGAATGAAATTCCAGGTAAAAACTCCTTTGCCATGAAGAAGATCCAAATTCAACCAGTTCAGGCTAGTAAACCTGTTTGAAAGACCTTTTTTCAGTGAAATGCAGCTTAGTGCAAAAACAGGCTGCTCTCGCTCTGCATCGCTCATTTTTCACATAAGCCACTTTTCAGCGCTAAAACAGCCTCCAATCGCTCTGAAACGCTCATTTTTGACATAAGCCACTTTTCACCTTTAATGAATGAAATTCCAGGTAAAAACTCCTTTGCCATGAAGAAGATCCAAATTCAACCAGTTCAGGCTAGTAAACCTGTTTGAAAGACCTTTTTTCAGTGAAATGCAGCTTAGTGCAAAAACAGCCTCCTCTCGCTCTGAAACGCTCATTTTTCACATAAGCCACTTTTCAGCCTTAGGCGACTGTACAGTGCTAAAACAGCCTCCTATCGCTCTGAAACGCTCATTTTTGACATAACCCACTTTTCAGCCTTAATGAATTAAATTCCAGGTAAAAACTCCTTTGCCATGAAGAAGATCCAAATTCAACAAGTTCAGGCTAGTAAACCTGTTTGAAAGACCTTTTTTCAGTGAAATGCAGCTTAGTGCAAAAACAGGCTGCTCTCGCTCTGAAACGCTCATTTTTCACATAAGCCACTTTTCAGCGCTAAAACAGCCTCCAATCGCTCTGAAACGCTCATTTTTGACATAAGCCACTTTTCACCCTTAATGAATGAAATTCCAGTTAACCAAATGCAGCTTAGTGCAAAAACAGGCTGCTCTCGCTCTGAAACGCTCATTTTTCACATAAGCCACTTTTCAGCCTTAGGCGACTGTACAGTGCTAAAACAGCCTTTTTCACCTTTAATGAATGAAATTCCAGGTAAAAACTCTAATCCAGAAAGTTAGTGCAAAAACAGGCTGCTAAATCCAAATTCAACCAGTTCAGGCTAGTAAACCTGTTTGAAAGACCTTTTTTCAGTGAAATGCAGCTTAGTGCAAAAACAGGCTGCTCTCGCTCTGAAACGCTCATTTTTCACATAAGCCACTTTTCAGCCTTAGGCGACTGTACAGTGCTAAACAGCCTCCAATCGCTCTGAAACGCTCTAAATTCAACCAGTTCAGGCTAGTAAACCTGTTTGAAAGACCTTTTTTCAGTGAAATGCAGCTTAGTGCAACATTTTCACATAAGCCACTTTTCAGCCTTAGGCGACTGTACAGTGCTAAAACAGCCTCCAATCGCTCTGAAACGCTCATTTTTGACATAAGCCACTTTTCACCTTTAATGAATGAAATTCCAGGTAAAAACTCCTTTGCCATGAAGAAGATCCAAATTCAACCAGTTCAGGCTAGTAAACCTGCTGCCACTTTTCAGCGCTAAAACAGCCTCCAATCGCTCTGAAACGCTCATTTTTGACATAAGCCACTTTTCACCTTTAATGAATGAAATTCCAGGTAAAAACTCCTTTGCCATGAAGAAGATCCAAATTCAACCAGTTCAGGCTAGTAAACCTGTTTGAAAGACCTTTTTTCAGTGAAATGCAGCTTAGTGCAAAAACAGGCTGCTCTCGCTCTGAAACGCTCATTTTTCACATAAGCCACTTTTCAGCGCTAAAACAGCCTCCAATCGCTCTGAAACGCTCATTTTTGACATAAGCCACTTTTCACCTTTAATGAATGAAATTCCAGGTAAAAACTCCTTTGCCATGAATAAGATCCAAATTCAACCAGTTCAGGCTAGTAAACCTGTTTGAAAGACCTTTTTTCAGTGAAATGCAGCTTAGTGCAAAAACAGGCTGCTCTCGCTCTGAAACGCTCATTTTTCACATAAGCCACTTTTCAGCCTTAGGCGACTGTACAGTGCTAAAACAGCCTCCAATCGCTCTGAAACGCTCATTTTTGACATAAGCCACTTTTCACCTTTAATGAATGAAATTCCAGGTAAAAACTCCTTTGCCATGAAGAAGATCCAAATTCAACCAGTTCAGGCTAGTAAACCTGTTTGAAAGACCTTTTTTCAGTGAAATGCAGCTTAGTGCAAAAACAGGCTGCTCTCGCTCTGAAACGCTCATTTTTCACATAAGCCACTTTTCAGCCTTATAGGCGACTGTACAGTGCAAAAACAGCCTCCTCTCGCTCTGAAACGCTCATTTTTCACAAAAGCCACTTTTCAGCCTTAGGCGACTGTACAGTGCTAAAACAGCCTCCTATCGCTCTGAAACGCTCATTTTTGACATAACCCACTTTTCAGCCTTAATGAATTAAATTCCAGGTAAAAACTCATTTGCCATGAAGAAGATCCAAATTCAACCAGTTCAGGCTAGTAAACCTGTTTGAAAGACCTTTTTTCAGTGAAATGCAGCTTAGTGCAAAAACAGGCTGCTCTCGCTCTGAAACGCTCATTTTTTCACATAAGCCACTTTTCAGCCTTAGGCGACTGTACAGTGCTAAAACAGCCTCCAATCGCTCTGAAACGCTCATTTATTGACATAAGCCAC
>NW_028175220.1:0-85179 GCF_965226575.1 Pagrus pagrus | reverse complement strand
CATTCCACCGGTGAGGAGGACATGCGTGATCAATTTCGAGTCAATCGGTCAAAAGACGGCCGTGGTCCGAAACCCCAGCCCCTTAACCCTAACCCTAGCCCTAACAGCACCCTTAAGCCAGCCTCATTTAAAATGGCCCCTTTCACTAAAATATTCACCAAAAATACAAATTCCACCCGAATCCAACGGGGACTGCTGTGTCTCGTTCAGCCAGTATAGGAGCACGTCTGGGAGAAGTTTCGAGTCAATCGGTCCAAAGACCTGGAAGCTATTGAAATAAATGGGCGGGGTATTTTTTCGTGAAAAATGGCCTTTTCTTTAAAATATTCATGTAAAATACAAATTCCACCGGAATCCAACCAAAACTGGCGACCCTGCTTACACCGGTGAGGAGGACATGCCTGATCGATTTCGAGTCAATCGGTCCAGCCAATCACTAACCCTAACCCTAACCCTAACCCTAGCCTCAGCCTTAAGCCAGGCCTCATGAAAGATTGTCCCTCTGACTAAAATATTCACCAAAAATACAAATTTCACCCGAATCCAACGGGGACTGCTGTGTCTCGTTCAGCCGCTGCAGGAGCACGTTTGGGGGAAATTTCGAGTCAATCGGTCCAAAGACCTGGAAGCTATTGAAAAAATCGGCCGAGGTTTTGATGAAAAATGGCCTTTTCTTTAAAATATTCATGTAAAATACAAATTCCACCGGAATCCAACCAAAACTGGCGACCCTGCTTACACCGGTGAGGAGGACATGCCTGATCGATTTCGAGTCAATCGGTCCAGCCAATCACTAACCCTAACCCTAACCCTAACCCTAGCCTCAGCCTTAAGCCAGGCCTCATGAAAGATTGTCCCTCTGACTAAAATATTCACCAAAAATACAAATTTCACCCGAATCCAACGGGGACTGCTGTGTCTCGTTCAGCCGCTGCAGGAGCACGTTTGGGGGAAATTTCGAGTCAATCGGTCCAAAGACCTGGAAGCTATTGAAAAAATCGGCCGAGGTTTTGATGAAAAATGGCCGCTTTTCCTTTAAAATATTCATGTAAAATACAAATTCCACCAGAATCCAACCAAAACTGGCGAGCCTCATTCCACCGGTGAGGAGGACATGCGTGATCAATTTCGAGTCAATCGGTCAAAAGACGGCCGTGGTCCGAAACCCCAGCCCCTTAACCCTAACCCTAGCCCTAACAGCAGCCTTAAGCCAGCCTCATTTAAAATGGCCCCTTTCACTAAAATATTCACCAAAAATACAAATTCCACCCGAATCCAACGGGGACTGCTGTGTCTCGTTCAGCCAGTATAGGAGCACGTCTGGGAGAAGTTTCGAGTCAATCGGTCCAAAGACCTGGAAGCTATTGAAATAAATGGGCGGGGTATTTTTTCGTGAAAAATGGCCTTTTCTTTAAAATATTCATGTAAAATACAAATTCCACCGGAATCCAACCAAAACTGGCGACCCTGCTTACACCGGTGAGGAGGACATGCCTGATCGATTTCGAGTCAATCGGTCCAGCCAATCACTAACCCTAACCCTAACCCTAACCCTAGCCTCAGCCTTAAGCCAGGCCTCATGAAAGATTGTCCCTCTGACTAAAATATTCACCAAAAATACAAATTTCACCCGAATCCAACGGGGACTGCTGTGTCTCGTTCAGCCGCTGCAGGAGCACGTTTGGGGGAAATTTCGAGTCAATCGGTCCAAAGACCTGGAAGCTATTGAAAAAATCGGCCGAGGTTTTGATGAAAAATGGCCGCTTTTCCTTTAAAATATTCATGTAAAATACAAATTCCACCAGAATCCAACCAAAACTGGCGAGCCTCATTCCACCGGTGAGGAGGACATGCGTGATCAATTTCGAGTCAATCGGTCAAAAGACGGCCGTGGTCCGAAACCCCAGCCCCTTAACCCTAACCCTAGCCCTAACAGCAGCCTTAAGCCAGCCTCATTTAAAATGGCCCCTTTCACTAAAATATTCACCAAAAATACAAATTCCACCCGAATCCAACGGGGACTGCTGTGCCTCGTTCAGCCAGTATAGGAGCACGTCTGGGAGAAGTTTCGAGTCAATCGGTCCAAAGACCTGGAAGCTATTGAAATAAATGGGCGGGGTATTTTTTCGTGAAAAATGGCCTTTTCTTTAAAATATTCATGTAAAATACAAATTCCACCGGAATCCAACCAAAACTGGCGACCCTGCTTACACCGGGGAGGAGGACATGCCTGATCGATTTCGAGTCAATCGGTCCAGCCAATCACTAACCCTAACCCTAACCCTAACCCTAGCCTCAGCCTTAAGCCAGGCCTCATGAAAGATTGTCCCTCTGACTAAAATATTCACCAAAAATACAAATTTCACCCGAATCCAACGGGGACTGCTGTGTCTCGTTCAGCCGCTACAGGAGCACGTTTGGGGGAAATTTCGAGTCAATCGGTCCAAAGACCTGGAAGCTATTGAAAAAATCGGCCGAGGTTTTGATGAAAAATGGCCGCTTTTCCTTTAAAATATTCATGTAAAATACAAATTCCACCAGAATCCAACCAAAACTGGCGAGCCTCATTCCACCGGTGAGGAGGACATGCGTGATCAATTTCGAGTCAATCGGTCAAAAGACGGCCGTGGTCCGAAACCCCAGCCCCTTAACCCTAACCCTAGCCCTAACAGCAGCCTTAAGCCAGCCTCATTTAAAATGGCCCCTTTCACTAAAATATTCACCAAAAATACAAATTCCACCCGAATCCAACGGGGACTGCTGTGTCTCGTTCAGCCAGTATAGGAGCACGTCTGGGAGAAGTTTCGAGTCAATCGGTCCAAAGACCTGGAAGCTATTGAAATAAATGGGCGGGGTATTTTTTCGTGAAAAATGGCCTTTTCTTTAAAATATTCATGTAAAATACAAATTCCACCGGAATCCAACCAAAACTGGCGACCCTGCTTACACCGGTGAGGAGGACATGCCTGATCGATTTCGAGTCAATCGGTCCAGCCAATCACTAACCGTAACCCTAACCCTAACCCTAGCCTCAGCCTTAAGCCAGGCCTCATGAAAGATTGTCCCTCTGACTAAAATATTCACCAAAAATACAAATTTCACCCGAATCCAACGGGGACTGCTGTGTCTCGTTCAGCCGCTGCAGGAGCACGTTTGGGGGAAATTTCGAGTCAATCGGTCCAAAGACCTGGAAGCTATTGAAAAAATCGGCCGAGGTTTTGATGAAAAATGGCCGCTTTTCCTTTAAAATATTCATGTAAAATACAAATTCCACCAGAATCCAACCAAAACTGGCGAGCCTCATTCCACCGGTGAGGAGGACATGCGTGATCAATTTCGAGTCAATCGGTCAAAAGACGGCCGTGGTCCGAAACCCCAGCCCCTTAACCCTAACCCTAGCCCTAACAGCAGCCTTAAGCCAGCCTCATTTAAAATGGCCCCTTTCACTAAAATATTCACCAAAAATACAAATTCCACCCGAATCCAACGGGGACTGCTGTGTCTCGTTCAGCCAGTATAGGAGCACGTCTGGGAGAAGTTTCGAGTCAATCGGTCCAAAGACCTGGAAGCTATTGAAATAAATGGGCGGGGTATTTTTTCGTGAAAAATGGCCTTTTCTTTAAAATATTCATGTAAAATACAAATTCCACCGGAATCCAACCAAAACTGGCGACCCTGCTTACACCGGTGAGGAGGACATGCCTGATCGATTTCGAGTCAATCGGTCCAGCCAATCACTAACCCTAACCCTAACCCTAACCCTAGCCTCAGCCTTAAGCCAGGCCTCATGAAAGATTGTCCCTCTGACTAAAATATTCACCAAAAATACAAATTTCACCCGAATCCAACGGGGACTGCTGTGTCTCGTTCAGCCGCTGCAGGAGCACGTTTGGGGGAAATTTCGAGTCAATCGGTCCAAAGACCTGGAAGCTATTGAAAAAATCGGCCGAGGTTTTGATGAAAAATGGCCGCTTTTCCTTTAAAATATTCATGTAAAATACAAATTCCACCAGAATCCAACCAAAACTGGCGAGCCTCATTCCACCGGTGAGGAGGACATGCGTGATCAATTTCGAGTCAATCGGTCAAAAGACGGCCGTGGTCCGAAACCCCAGCCCCTTAACCCTAACCCTAGCCCTAACAGCACCCTTAAGCCAGCCTCATTTAAAATGGCCCCTTTCACTAAAATATTCACCAAAAATACAAATTCCACCCGAATCCAACGGGGACTGCTGTGTCTCGTTCAGCCAGTATAGGAGCACGTCTGGGAGAAGTTTCGAGTCAATCGGTCCAAAGACCTGGAAGCTATTGAAATAAATGGGCGGGGTATTTTTTCGTGAAAAATGGCCTTTTCTTTAAAATATTCATGTAAAATACAAATTCCACCGGAATCCAACCAAAACTGGCGACCCTGCTTACACCGGTGAGGAGGACATGCCTGATCGATTTCGAGTCAATCGGTCCAGCCAATCACTAACCCTAACCCTAACCCTAACCCTAGCCTCAGCCTTAAGCCAGGCCTCATGAAAGATTGTCCCTCTGACTAAAATATTCACCAAAAATACAAATTTCACCCGAATCCAACGGGGACTGCTGTGTCTCGTTCAGCCGCTGCAGGAGCACGTTTGGGGGAAATTTCGAGTCAATCGGTCCAAAGACCTGGAAGCTATTGAAAAAATCGGCCGAGGTTTTGATGAAAAATGGCCTTTTCTTTAAAATATTCATGTAAAATACAAATTCCACCGGAATCCAACCAAAACTGGCGACCCTGCTTACACCGGTGAGGAGGACATGCCTGATCGATTTCGAGTCAATCGGTCCAGCCAATCACTAACCCTAACCCTAACCCTAACCCTAGCCTCAGCCTTAAGCCAGGCCTCATGAAAGATTGTCCCTCTGACTAAAATATTCACCAAAAATACAAATTTCACCCGAATCCAACGGGGACTGCTGTGTCTCGTTCAGCCGCTGCAGGAGCACGTTTGGGGGAAATTTCGAGTCAATCGGTCCAAAGACCTGGAAGCTATTGAAAAAATCGGCCGAGGTTTTGATGAAAAATGGCCGCTTTTCCTTTAAAATATTCATGTAAAATACAAATTCCACCAGAATCCAACCAAAACTGGCGAGCCTCATTCCACCGGTGAGGAGGACATGCGTGATCAATTTCGAGTCAATCGGTCAAAAGACGGCCGTGGTCCGAAACCCCAGCCCCTTAACCCTAACCCTAGCCCTAACAGCAGCCTTAAGCCAGCCTCATTTAAAATGGCCCCTTTCACTAAAATATTCACCAAAAATACAAATTCCACCCGAATCCAACGGGGACTGCTGTGTCTCGTTCAGCCAGTATAGGAGCACGTCTGGGAGAAGTTTCGAGTCAATCGGTCCAAAGACCTGGAAGCTATTGAAATAAATGGGCGGGGTATTTTTTCGTGAAAAATGGCCTTTTCTTTAAAATATTCATGTAAAATACAAATTCCACCGGAATCCAACCAAAACTGGCGACCCTGCTTACACCGGTGAGGAGGACATGCCTGATCGATTTCGAGTCAATCGGTCCAGCCAATCACTAACCGTAACCCTAACCCTAACCCTAGCCTCAGCCTTAAGCCAGGCCTCATGAAAGATTGTCCCTCTGACTAAAATATTCACCAAAAATACAAATTTCACCCGAATCCAACGGGGACTGCTGTGTCTCGTTCAGCCGCTGCAGGAGCACGTTTGGGGGAAATTTCGAGTCAATCGGTCCAAAGACCTGGAAGCTATTGAAAAAATCGGCCGAGGTTTTGATGAAAAATGGCCGCTTTTCCTTTAAAATATTCATGTAAAATACAAATTCCACCAGAATCCAACCAAAACTGGCGAGCCTCATTCCACCGGTGAGGAGGACATGCGTGATCAATTTCGAGTCAATCGGTCAAAAGACGGCCGTGGTCCGAAACCCCAGCCCCTTAACCCTAACCCTAGCCCTAACAGCAGCCTTAAGCCAGCCTCATTTAAAATGGCCCCTTTCACTAAAATATTCACCAAAAATACAAATTCCACCCGAATCCAACGGGGACTGCTGTGTCTCGTTCAGCCAGTATAGGAGCACGTCTGGGAGAAGTTTCGAGTCAATCGGTCCAAAGACCTGGAAGCTATTGAAATAAATGGGCGGGGTATTTTTTCGTGAAAAATGGCCTTTTCTTTAAAATATTCATGTAAAATACAAATTCCACCGGAATCCAACCAAAACTGGCGACCCTGCTTACACCGGTGAGGAGGACATGCCTGATCGATTTCGAGTCAATCGGTCCAGCCAATCACTAACCCTAACCCTAACCCTAACCCTAGCCTCAGCCTTAAGCCAGGCCTCATGAAAGATTGTCCCTCTGACTAAAATATTCACCAAAAATACAAATTTCACCCGAATCCAACGGGGACTGCTGTGTCTCGTTCAGCCGCTGCAGGAGCACGTTTGGGGGAAATTTCGAGTCAATCGGTCCAAAGACCTGGAAGCTATTGAAAAAATCGGCCGAGGTTTTGATGAAAAATGGCCGCTTTTCCTTTAAAATATTCATGTAAAATACAAATTCCACCAGAATCCAACCAAAACTGGCGAGCCTCATTCCACCGGTGAGGAGGACATGCGTGATCAATTTCGAGTCAATCGGTCAAAAGACGGCCGTGGTCCGAAACCCCAGCCCCTTAACCCTAACCCTAGCCCTAACAGCACCCTTAAGCCAGCCTCATTTAAAATGGCCCCTTTCACTAAAATATTCACCAAAAATACAAATTCCACCCGAATCCAACGGGGACTGCTGTGTCTCGTTCAGCCAGTATAGGAGCACGTCTGGGAGAAGTTTCGAGTCAATCGGTCCAAAGACCTGGAAGCTATTGAAATAAATGGGCGGGGTATTTTTTCGTGAAAAATGGCCTTTTCTTTAAAATATTCATGTAAAATACAAATTCCACCGGAATCCAACCAAAACTGGCGACCCTGCTTACACCGGTGAGGAGGACATGCCTGATCGATTTCGAGTCAATCGGTCCAGCCAATCACTAACCCTAACCCTAACCCTAACCCTAGCCTCAGCCTTAAGCCAGGCCTCATGAAAGATTGTCCCTCTGACTAAAATATTCACCAAAAATACAAATTTCACCCGAATCCAACGGGGACTGCTGTGTCTCGTTCAGCCGCTGCAGGAGCACGTTTGGGGGAAATTTCGAGTCAATCGGTCCAAAGACCTGGAAGCTATTGAAAAAATCGGCCGAGGTTTTGATGAAAAATGGCCTTTTCTTTAAAATATTCATGTAAAATACAAATTCCACCGGAATCCAACCAAAACTGGCGACCCTGCTTACACCGGTGAGGAGGACATGCCTGATCGATTTCGAGTCAATCGGTCCAGCCAATCACTAACCCTAACCCTAACCCTAACCCTAGCCTCAGCCTTAAGCCAGGCCTCATGAAAGATTGTCCCTCTGACTAAAATATTCACCAAAAATACAAATTTCACCCGAATCCAACGGGGACTGCTGTGTCTCGTTCAGCCGCTGCAGGAGCACGTTTGGGGGAAATTTCGAGTCAATCGGTCCAAAGACCTGGAAGCTATTGAAAAAATCGGCCGAGGTTTTGATGAAAAATGGCCGCTTTTCCTTTAAAATATTCATGTAAAATACAAATTCCACCAGAATCCAACCAAAACTGGCGAGCCTCATTCCACCGGTGAGGAGGACATGCGTGATCAATTTCGAGTCAATCGGTCAAAAGACGGCCGTGGTCCGAAACCCCAGCCCCTTAACCCTAACCCTAGCCCTAACAGCAGCCTTAAGCCAGCCTCATTTAAAATGGCCCCTTTCACTAAAATATTCACCAAAAATACAAATTCCACCCGAATCCAACGGGGACTGCTGTGTCTCGTTCAGCCAGTATAGGAGCACGTCTGGGAGAAGTTTCGAGTCAATCGGTCCAAAGACCTGGAAGCTATTGAAATAAATGGGCGGGGTATTTTTTCGTGAAAAATGGCCTTTTCTTTAAAATATTCATGTAAAATACAAATTCCACCGGAATCCAACCAAAACTGGCGACCCTGCTTACACCGGTGAGGAGGACATGCCTGATCGATTTCGAGTCAATCGGTCCAGCCAATCACTAACCCTAACCCTAACCCTAACCCTAGCCTCAGCCTTAAGCCAGGCCTCATGAAAGATTGTCCCTCTGACTAAAATATTCACCAAAAATACAAATTTCACCCGAATCCAACGGGGACTGCTGTGTCTCGTTCAGCCGCTGCAGGAGCACGTTTGGGGGAAATTTCGAGTCAATCGGTCCAAAGACCTGGAAGCTATTGAAAAAATCGGCCGAGGTTTTGATGAAAAATGGCCGCTTTTCCTTTAAAATATTCATGTAAAATACAAATTCCACCAGAATCCAACCAAAACTGGCGAGCCTCATTCCACCGGTGAGGAGGACATGCGTGATCAATTTCGAGTCAATCGGTCAAAAGACGGCCGTGGTCCGAAACCCCAGCCCCTTAACCCTAACCCTAGCCCTAACAGCAGCCTTAAGCCAGCCTCATTTAAAATGGCCCCTTTCACTAAAATATTCACCAAAAATACAAATTCCACCCGAATCCAACGGGGACTGCTGTGTCTCGTTCAGCCAGTATAGGAGCACGTCTGGGAGAAGTTTCGAGTCAATCGGTCCAAAGACCTGGAAGCTATTGAAATAAATCGGCGGGGTATTTTTTCGTGAAAAATGGCCTTTTCTTTAAAATATTCATGTAAAATACAAATTCCACCGGAATCCAACCAAAACTGGCGACCCTGCTTACACCGGTGAGGAGGACATGCCTGATCGATTTCGAGTCAATCGGTCCAGCCAATCACTAACCCTAACCCTAACCCTAACCCTAGCCTCAGCCTTAAGCCAGGCCTCATGAAAGATTGTCCCTCTGACTAAAATATTCACCAAAAATACAAATTTCACCCGAATCCAACGGGGACTGCTGTGTCTCGTTCAGCCGCTGCAGGAGCACGTTTGGGGGAAATTTCGAGTCAATCGGTCCAAAGACCTGGAAGCTATTGAAAAAATCGGCCGAGGTTTTGATGAAAAATGGCCGCTTTTCCTTTAAAATATTCATGTAAAATACAAATTCCACCAGAATCCAACCAAAACTGGCGAGCCTCATTCCACCGGTGAGGAGGACATGCGTGATCAATTTCGAGTCAATCGGTCAAAAGACGGCCGTGGTCCGAAACCCCAGCCCCTTAACCCTAACCCTAGCCCTAACAGCAGCCTTAAGCCAGCCTCATTTAAAATGGCCCCTTTCACTAAAATATTCACCAAAAATACAAATTCCACCCGAATCCAACGGGGACTGCTGTGCCTCGTTCAGCCAGTATAGGAGCACGTCTGGGAGAAGTTTCGAGTCAATCGGTCCAAAGACCTGGAAGCTATTGAAATAAATGGGCGGGGTATTTTTTCGTGAAAAATGGCCTTTTCTTTAAAATATTCATGTAAAATACAAATTCCACCGGAATCCAACCAAAACTGGCGACCCTGCTTACACCGGGGAGGAGGACATGCCTGATCGATTTCGAGTCAATCGGTCCAGCCAATCACTAACCCTAACCCTAACCCTAACCCTAGCCTCAGCCTTAAGCCAGGCCTCATGAAAGATTGTCCCTCTGACTAAAATATTCACCAAAAATACAAATTTCACCCGAATCCAACGGGGACTGCTGTGTCTCGTTCAGCCGCTGCAGGAGCACGTTTGGGGGAAATTTCGAGTCAATCGGTCCAAAGACCTGGAAGCTATTGAAAAAATCGGCCGAGGTTTTGATGAAAAATGGCCGCTTTTCCTTTAAAATATTCATGTAAAATACAAATTCCACCAGAATCCAACCAAAACTGGCGAGCCTCATTCCACCGGTGAGGAGGACATGCGTGATCAATTTCGAGTCAATCGGTCAAAAGACGGCCGTGGTCCGAAACCCCAGCCCCTTAACCCTAACCCTAGCCCTAACAGCACCCTTAAGCCAGCCTCATTTAAAATGGCCCCTTTCACTAAAATATTCACCAAAAATACAAATTCCACCCGAATCCAACGGGGACTGCTGTGTCTCGTTCAGCCAGTATAGGAGCACGTCTGGGAGAAGTTTCGAGTCAATCGGTCCAAAGACCTGGAAGCTATTGAAATAAATGGGCGGGGTATTTTTTCGTGAAAAATGGCCTTTTCTTTAAAATATTCATGTAAAATACAAATTCCACCGGAATCCAACCAAAACTGGCGACCCTGCTTACACCGGGGAGGAGGACATGCCTGATCGATTTCGAGTCAATCGGTCCAGCCAATCACTAACCCTAACCCTAACCCTAACCCTAGCCTCAGCCTTAAGCCAGGCCTCATGAAAGATTGTCCCTCTGACTAAAATATTCACCAAAAATACAAATTTCACCCGAATCCAACGGGGACTGCTGTGTCTCGTTCAGCCGCTGCAGGAGCACGTTTGGGGGAAATTTCGAGTCAATCGGTCCAAAGACCTGGAAGCTATTGAAAAAATCGGCCGAGGTTTTGATGAAAAATGGCCTTTTCTTTAAAATATTCATGTAAAATACAAATTCCACCGGAATCCAACCAAAACTGGCGACCCTGCTTACACCGGTGAGGAGGACATGCCTGATCGATTTCGAGTCAATCGGTCCAGCCAATCACTAACCCTAACCCTAACCCTAACCCTAGCCTCAGCCTTAAGCCAGGCCTCATGAAAGATTGTCCCTCTGACTAAAATATTCACCAAAAATACAAATTTCACCCGAATCCAACGGGGACTGCTGTGTCTCGTTCAGCCGCTGCAGGAGCACGTTTGGGGGAAATTTCGAGTCAATCGGTCCAAAGACCTGGAAGCTATTGAAAAAATCGGCCGAGGTTTTGATGAAAAATGGCCGCTTTTCCTTTAAAATATTCATGTAAAATACAAATTCCACCAGAATCCAACCAAAACTGGCGAGCCTCATTCCACCGGTGAGGAGGACATGCGTGATCAATTTCGAGTCAATCGGTCAAAAGACGGCCGTGGTCCGAAACCCCAGCCCCTTAACCCTAACCCTAGCCCTAACAGCAGCCTTAAGCCAGCCTCATTTAAAATGGCCCCTTTCACTAAAATATTCACCAAAAATACAAATTCCACCCGAATCCAACGGGGACTGCTGTGTCTCGTTCAGCCAGTATAGGAGCACGTCTGGGAGAAGTTTCGAGTCAATCGGTCCAAAGACCTGGAAGCTATTGAAATAAATGGGCGGGGTATTTTTTCGTGAAAAATGGCCTTTTCTTTAAAATATTCATGTAAAATACAAATTCCACCGGAATCCAACCAAAACTGGCGACCCTGCTTACACCGGTGAGGAGGACATGCCTGATCGATTTCGAGTCAATCGGTCCAGCCAATCACTAACCCTAACCCTAACCCTAACCCTAGCCTCAGCCTTAAGCCAGGCCTCATGAAAGATTGTCCCTCTGACTAAAATATTCACCAAAAATACAAATTTCACCCGAATCCAACGGGGACTGCTGTGTCTCGTTCAGCCGCTGCAGGAGCACGTTTGGGGGAAATTTCGAGTCAATCGGTCCAAAGACCTGGAAGCTATTGAAAAAATCGGCCGAGGTTTTGATGAAAAATGGCCGCTTTTCCTTTAAAATATTCATGTAAAATACAAATTCCACCAGAATCCAACCAAAACTGGCGAGCCTCATTCCACCGGTGAGGAGGACATGCGTGATCAATTTCGAGTCAATCGGTCAAAAGACGGCCGTGGTCCGAAACCCCAGCCCCTTAACCCTAACCCTAGCCCTAACAGCAGCCTTAAGCCAGCCTCATTTAAAATGGCCCCTTTCACTAAAATATTCACCAAAAATACAAATTCCACCCGAATCCAACGGGGACTGCTGTGCCTCGTTCAGCCAGTATAGGAGCACGTCTGGGAGAAGTTTCGAGTCAATCGGTCCAAAGACCTGGAAGCTATTGAAATAAATGGGCGGGGTATTTTTTCGTGAAAAATGGCCTTTTCTTTAAAATATTCATGTAAAATACAAATTCCACCGGAATCCAACCAAAACTGGCGACCCTGCTTACACCGGGGAGGAGGACATGCCTGATCGATTTCGAGTCAATCGGTCCAGCCAATCACTAACCCTAACCCTAACCCTAACCCTAGCCTCAGCCTTAAGCCAGGCCTCATGAAAGATTGTCCCTCTGACTAAAATATTCACCAAAAATACAAATTTCACCCGAATCCAACGGGGACTGCTGTGTCTCGTTCAGCCGCTACAGGAGCACGTTTGGGGGAAATTTCGAGTCAATCGGTCCAAAGACCTGGAAGCTATTGAAAAAATCGGCCGAGGTTTTGATGAAAAATGGCCGCTTTTCCTTTAAAATATTCATGTAAAATACAAATTCCACCAGAATCCAACCAAAACTGGCGAGCCTCATTCCACCGGTGAGGAGGACATGCGTGATCAATTTCGAGTCAATCGGTCAAAAGACGGCCGTGGTCCGAAACCCCAGCCCCTTAACCCTAACCCTAGCCCTAACAGCAGCCTTAAGCCAGCCTCATTTAAAATGGCCCCTTTCACTAAAATATTCACCAAAAATACAAATTCCACCCGAATCCAACGGGGACTGCTGTGTCTCGTTCAGCCAGTATAGGAGCACGTCTGGGAGAAGTTTCGAGTCAATCGGTCCAAAGACCTGGAAGCTATTGAAATAAATGGGCGGGGTATTTTTTCGTGAAAAATGGCCTTTTCTTTAAAATATTCATGTAAAATACAAATTCCACCGGAATCCAACCAAAACTGGCGACCCTGCTTACACCGGTGAGGAGGACATGCCTGATCGATTTCGAGTCAATCGGTCCAGCCAATCACTAACCGTAACCCTAACCCTAACCCTAGCCTCAGCCTTAAGCCAGGCCTCATGAAAGATTGTCCCTCTGACTAAAATATTCACCAAAAATACAAATTTCACCCGAATCCAACGGGGACTGCTGTGTCTCGTTCAGCCGCTGCAGGAGCACGTTTGGGGGAAATTTCGAGTCAATCGGTCCAAAGACCTGGAAGCTATTGAAAAAATCGGCCGAGGTTTTGATGAAAAATGGCCGCTTTTCCTTTAAAATATTCATGTAAAATACAAATTCCACCAGAATCCAACCAAAACTGGCGAGCCTCATTCCACCGGTGAGGAGGACATGCGTGATCAATTTCGAGTCAATCGGTCAAAAGACGGCCGTGGTCCGAAACCCCAGCCCCTTAACCCTAACCCTAGCCCTAACAGCAGCCTTAAGCCAGCCTCATTTAAAATGGCCCCTTTCACTAAAATATTCACCAAAAATACAAATTCCACCCGAATCCAACGGGGACTGCTGTGTCTCGTTCAGCCAGTATAGGAGCACGTCTGGGAGAAGTTTCGAGTCAATCGGTCCAAAGACCTGGAAGCTATTGAAATAAATGGGCGGGGTATTTTTTCGTGAAAAATGGCCTTTTCTTTAAAATATTCATGTAAAATACAAATTCCACCGGAATCCAACCAAAACTGGCGACCCTGCTTACACCGGTGAGGAGGACATGCCTGATCGATTTCGAGTCAATCGGTCCAGCCAATCACTAACCCTAACCCTAACCCTAACCCTAGCCTCAGCCTTAAGCCAGGCCTCATGAAAGATTGTCCCTCTGACTAAAATATTCACCAAAAATACAAATTTCACCCGAATCCAACGGGGACTGCTGTGTCTCGTTCAGCCGCTGCAGGAGCACGTTTGGGGGAAATTTCGAGTCAATCGGTCCAAAGACCTGGAAGCTATTGAAAAAATCGGCCGAGGTTTTGATGAAAAATGGCCGCTTTTCCTTTAAAATATTCATGTAAAATACAAATTCCACCAGAATCCAACCAAAACTGGCGAGCCTCATTCCACCGGTGAGGAGGACATGCGTGATCAATTTCGAGTCAATCGGTCAAAAGACGGCCGTGGTCCGAAACCCCAGCCCCTTAACCCTAACCCTAGCCCTAACAGCACCCTTAAGCCAGCCTCATTTAAAATGGCCCCTTTCACTAAAATATTCACCAAAAATACAAATTCCACCCGAATCCAACGGGGACTGCTGTGTCTCGTTCAGCCAGTATAGGAGCACGTCTGGGAGAAGTTTCGAGTCAATCGGTCCAAAGACCTGGAAGCTATTGAAATAAATGGGCGGGGTATTTTTTCGTGAAAAATGGCCTTTTCTTTAAAATATTCATGTAAAATACAAATTCCACCGGAATCCAACCAAAACTGGCGACCCTGCTTACACCGGTGAGGAGGACATGCCTGATCGATTTCGAGTCAATCGGTCCAGCCAATCACTAACCCTAACCCTAACCCTAACCCTAGCCTCAGCCTTAAGCCAGGCCTCATGAAAGATTGTCCCTCTGACTAAAATATTCACCAAAAATACAAATTTCACCCGAATCCAACGGGGACTGCTGTGTCTCGTTCAGCCGCTGCAGGAGCACGTTTGGGGGAAATTTCGAGTCAATCGGTCCAAAGACCTGGAAGCTATTGAAAAAATCGGCCGAGGTTTTGATGAAAAATGGCCTTTTCTTTAAAATATTCATGTAAAATACAAATTCCACCGGAATCCAACCAAAACTGGCGACCCTGCTTACACCGGTGAGGAGGACATGCCTGATCGATTTCGAGTCAATCGGTCCAGCCAATCACTAACCCTAACCCTAACCCTAACCCTAGCCTCAGCCTTAAGCCAGGCCTCATGAAAGATTGTCCCTCTGACTAAAATATTCACCAAAAATACAAATTTCACCCGAATCCAACGGGGACTGCTGTGTCTCGTTCAGCCGCTGCAGGAGCACGTTTGGGGGAAATTTCGAGTCAATCGGTCCAAAGACCTGGAAGCTATTGAAAAAATCGGCCGAGGTTTTGATGAAAAATGGCCGCTTTTCCTTTAAAATATTCATGTAAAATACAAATTCCACCAGAATCCAACCAAAACTGGCGAGCCTCATTCCACCGGTGAGGAGGACATGCGTGATCAATTTCGAGTCAATCGGTCAAAAGACGGCCGTGGTCCGAAACCCCAGCCCCTTAACCCTAACCCTAGCCCTAACAGCAGCCTTAAGCCAGCCTCATTTAAAATGGCCCCTTTCACTAAAATATTCACCAAAAATACAAATTCCACCCGAATCCAACGGGGACTGCTGTGTCTCGTTCAGCCAGTATAGGAGCACGTCTGGGAGAAGTTTCGAGTCAATCGGTCCAAAGACCTGGAAGCTATTGAAATAAATGGGCGGGGTATTTTTTCGTGAAAAATGGCCTTTTCTTTAAAATATTCATGTAAAATACAAATTCCACCGGAATCCAACCAAAACTGGCGACCCTGCTTACACCGGTGAGGAGGACATGCCTGATCGATTTCGAGTCAATCGGTCCAGCCAATCACTAACCCTAACCCTAACCCTAACCCTAGCCTCAGCCTTAAGCCAGGCCTCATGAAAGATTGTCCCTCTGACTAAAATATTCACCAAAAATACAAATTTCACCCGAATCCAACGGGGACTGCTGTGTCTCGTTCAGCCGCTGCAGGAGCACGTTTGGGGGAAATTTCGAGTCAATCGGTCCAAAGACCTGGAAGCTATTGAAAAAATCGGCCGAGGTTTTGATGAAAAATGGCCGCTTTTCCTTTAAAATATTCATGTAAAATACAAATTCCACCAGAATCCAACCAAAACTGGCGAGCCTCATTCCACCGGTGAGGAGGACATGCGTGATCAATTTCGAGTCAATCGGTCAAAAGACGGCCGTGGTCCGAAACCCCAGCCCCTTAACCCTAACCCTAGCCCTAACAGCAGCCTTAAGCCAGCCTCATTTAAAATGGCCCCTTTCACTAAAATATTCACCAAAAATACAAATTCCACCCGAATCCAACGGGGACTGCTGTGTCTCGTTCAGCCAGTATAGGAGCACGTCTGGGAGAAGTTTCGAGTCAATCGGTCCAAAGACCTGGAAGCTATTGAAATAAATCGGCGGGGTATTTTTTCGTGAAAAATGGCCTTTTCTTTAAAATATTCATGTAAAATACAAATTCCACCGGAATCCAACCAAAACTGGCGACCCTGCTTACACCGGTGAGGAGGACATGCCTGATCGATTTCGAGTCAATCGGTCCAGCCAATCACTAACCCTAACCCTAACCCTAACCCTAGCCTCAGCCTTAAGCCAGGCCTCATGAAAGATTGTCCCTCTGACTAAAATATTCACCAAAAATACAAATTTCACCCGAATCCAACGGGGACTGCTGTGTCTCGTTCAGCCGCTGCAGGAGCACGTTTGGGGGAAATTTCGAGTCAATCGGTCCAAAGACCTGGAAGCTATTGAAAAAATCGGCCGAGGTTTTGATGAAAAATGGCCGCTTTTCCTTTAAAATATTCATGTAAAATACAAATTCCACCAGAATCCAACCAAAACTGGCGAGCCTCATTCCACCGGTGAGGAGGACATGCGTGATCAATTTCGAGTCAATCGGTCAAAAGACGGCCGTGGTCCGAAACCCCAGCCCCTTAACCCTAACCCTAGCCCTAACAGCAGCCTTAAGCCAGCCTCATTTAAAATGGCCCCTTTCACTAAAATATTCACCAAAAATACAAATTCCACCCGAATCCAACGGGGACTGCTGTGCCTCGTTCAGCCAGTATAGGAGCACGTCTGGGAGAAGTTTCGAGTCAATCGGTCCAAAGACCTGGAAGCTATTGAAATAAATGGGCGGGGTATTTTTTCGTGAAAAATGGCCTTTTCTTTAAAATATTCATGTAAAATACAAATTCCACCGGAATCCAACCAAAACTGGCGACCCTGCTTACACCGGGGAGGAGGACATGCCTGATCGATTTCGAGTCAATCGGTCCAGCCAATCACTAACCCTAACCCTAACCCTAACCCTAGCCTCAGCCTTAAGCCAGGCCTCATGAAAGATTGTCCCTCTGACTAAAATATTCACCAAAAATACAAATTTCACCCGAATCCAACGGGGACTGCTGTGTCTCGTTCAGCCGCTACAGGAGCACGTTTGGGGGAAATTTCGAGTCAATCGGTCCAAAGACCTGGAAGCTATTGAAAAAATCGGCCGAGGTTTTGATGAAAAATGGCCGCTTTTCCTTTAAAATATTCATGTAAAATACAAATTCCACCAGAATCCAACCAAAACTGGCGAGCCTCATTCCACCGGTGAGGAGGACATGCGTGATCAATTTCGAGTCAATCGGTCAAAAGACGGCCGTGGTCCGAAACCCCAGCCCCTTAACCCTAACCCTAGCCCTAACAGCAGCCTTAAGCCAGCCTCATTTAAAATGGCCCCTTTCACTAAAATATTCACCAAAAATACAAATTCCACCCGAATCCAACGGGGACTGCTGTGTCTCGTTCAGCCAGTATAGGAGCACGTCTGGGAGAAGTTTCGAGTCAATCGGTCCAAAGACCTGGAAGCTATTGAAATAAATGGGCGGGGTATTTTTTCGTGAAAAATGGCCTTTTCTTTAAAATATTCATGTAAAATACAAATTCCACCGGAATCCAACCAAAACTGGCGACCCTGCTTACACCGGTGAGGAGGACATGCCTGATCGATTTCGAGTCAATCGGTCCAGCCAATCACTAACCGTAACCCTAACCCTAACCCTAGCCTCAGCCTTAAGCCAGGCCTCATGAAAGATTGTCCCTCTGACTAAAATATTCACCAAAAATACAAATTTCACCCGAATCCAACGGGGACTGCTGTGTCTCGTTCAGCCGCTGCAGGAGCACGTTTGGGGGAAATTTCGAGTCAATCGGTCCAAAGACCTGGAAGCTATTGAAAAAATCGGCCGAGGTTTTGATGAAAAATGGCCGCTTTTCCTTTAAAATATTCATGTAAAATACAAATTCCACCAGAATCCAACCAAAACTGGCGAGCCTCATTCCACCGGTGAGGAGGACATGCGTGATCAATTTCGAGTCAATCGGTCAAAAGACGGCCGTGGTCCGAAACCCCAGCCCCTTAACCCTAACCCTAGCCCTAACAGCAGCCTTAAGCCAGCCTCATTTAAAATGGCCCCTTTCACTAAAATATTCACCAAAAATACAAATTCCACCCGAATCCAACGGGGACTGCTGTGTCTCGTTCAGCCAGTATAGGAGCACGTCTGGGAGAAGTTTCGAGTCAATCGGTCCAAAGACCTGGAAGCTATTGAAATAAATGGGCGGGGTATTTTTTCGTGAAAAATGGCCTTTTCTTTAAAATATTCATGTAAAATACAAATTCCACCGGAATCCAACCAAAACTGGCGACCCTGCTTACACCGGTGAGGAGGACATGCCTGATCGATTTCGAGTCAATCGGTCCAGCCAATCACTAACCCTAACCCTAACCCTAACCCTAGCCTCAGCCTTAAGCCAGGCCTCATGAAAGATTGTCCCTCTGACTAAAATATTCACCAAAAATACAAATTTCACCCGAATCCAACGGGGACTGCTGTGTCTCGTTCAGCCGCTGCAGGAGCACGTTTGGGGGAAATTTCGAGTCAATCGGTCCAAAGACCTGGAAGCTATTGAAAAAATCGGCCGAGGTTTTGATGAAAAATGGCCTTTTCTTTAAAATATTCATGTAAAATACAAATTCCACCGGAATCCAACCAAAACTGGCGACCCTGCTTACACCGGTGAGGAGGACATGCCTGATCGATTTCGAGTCAATCGGTCCAGCCAATCACTAACCCTAACCCTAACCCTAACCCTAGCCTCAGCCTTAAGCCAGGCCTCATGAAAGATTGTCCCTCTGACTAAAATATTCACCAAAAATACAAATTTCACCCGAATCCAACGGGGACTGCTGTGTCTCGTTCAGCCGCTGCAGGAGCACGTTTGGGGGAAATTTCGAGTCAATCGGTCCAAAGACCTGGAAGCTATTGAAAAAATCGGCCGAGGTTTTGATGAAAAATGGCCGCTTTTCCTTTAAAATATTCATGTAAAATACAAATTCCACCAGAATCCAACCAAAACTGGCGAGCCTCATTCCACCGGTGAGGAGGACATGCGTGATCAATTTCGAGTCAATCGGTCAAAAGACGGCCGTGGTCCGAAACCCCAGCCCCTTAACCCTAACCCTAGCCCTAACAGCACCCTTAAGCCAGCCTCATTTAAAATGGCCCCTTTCACTAAAATATTCACCAAAAATACAAATTCCACCCGAATCCAACGGGGACTGCTGTGTCTCGTTCAGCCAGTATAGGAGCACGTCTGGGAGAAGTTTCGAGTCAATCGGTCCAAAGACCTGGAAGCTATTGAAATAAATGGGCGGGGTATTTTTTCGTGAAAAATGGCCTTTTCTTTAAAATATTCATGTAAAATACAAATTCCACCGGAATCCAACCAAAACTGGCGACCCTGCTTACACCGGTGAGGAGGACATGCCTGATCGATTTCGAGTCAATCGGTCCAGCCAATCACTAACCCTAACCCTAACCCTAACCCTAGCCTCAGCCTTAAGCCAGGCCTCATGAAAGATTGTCCCTCTGACTAAAATATTCACCAAAAATACAAATTTCACCCGAATCCAACGGGGACTGCTGTGTCTCGTTCAGCCGCTGCAGGAGCACGTTTGGGGGAAATTTCGAGTCAATCGGTCCAAAGACCTGGAAGCTATTGAAAAAATCGGCCGAGGTTTTGATGAAAAATGGCCGCTTTTCCTTTAAAATATTCATGTAAAATACAAATTCCACCAGAATCCAACCAAAACTGGCGAGCCTCATTCCACCGGTGAGGAGGACATGCGTGATCAATTTCGAGTCAATCGGTCAAAAGACGGCCGTGGTCCGAAACCCCAGCCCCTTAACCCTAACCCTAGCCCTAACAGCAGCCTTAAGCCAGCCTCATTTAAAATGGCCCCTTTCACTAAAATATTCACCAAAAATACAAATTCCACCCGAATCCAACGGGGACTGCTGTGTCTCGTTCAGCCAGTATAGGAGCACGTCTGGGAGAAGTTTCGAGTCAATCGGTCCAAAGACCTGGAAGCTATTGAAATAAATCGGCGGGGTATTTTTTCGTGAAAAATGGCCTTTTCTTTAAAATATTCATGTAAAATACAAATTCCACCGGAATCCAACCAAAACTGGCGACCCTGCTTACACCGGTGAGGAGGACATGCCTGATCGATTTCGAGTCAATCGGTCCAGCCAATCACTAACCCTAACCCTAACCCTAACCCTAGCCTCAGCCTTAAGCCAGGCCTCATGAAAGATTGTCCCTCTGACTAAAATATTCACCAAAAATACAAATTTCACCCGAATCCAACGGGGACTGCTGTGTCTCGTTCAGCCGCTGCAGGAGCACGTTTGGGGGAAATTTCGAGTCAATCGGTCCAAAGACCTGGAAGCTATTGAAAAAATCGGCCGAGGTTTTGATGAAAAATGGCCGCTTTTCCTTTAAAATATTCATGTAAAATACAAATTCTACCAGAATCCAACCAAAACTGGCGAGCCTCATTCCACCGGTGAGGAGGACATGCGTGATCAATTTCGAGTCAATCGGTCAAAAGACGGCCGTGGTCCGAAACCCCAGCCCCTTAACCCTAACCCTAGCCCTAACAGCAGCCTTAAGCCAGCCTCATTTAAAATGGCCCCTTTCACTAAAATATTCACCAAAAATACAAATTCCACCCGAATCCAACGGGGACTGCTGTGCCTCGTTCAGCCAGTATAGGAGCACGTCTGGGAGAAGTTTCGAGTCAATCGGTCCAAAGACCTGGAAGCTATTGAAATAAATGGGCGGGGTATTTTTTCGTGAAAAATGGCCTTTTCTTTAAAATATTCATGTAAAATACAAATTCCACCGGAATCCAACCAAAACTGGCGACCCTGCTTACACCGGGGAGGAGGACATGCCTGATCGATTTCGAGTCAATCGGTCCAGCCAATCACTAACCCTAACCCTAACCCTAACCCTAGCCTCAGCCTTAAGCCAGGCCTCATGAAAGATTGTCCCTCTGACTAAAATATTCACCAAAAATACAAATTTCACCCGAATCCAACGGGGACTGCTGTGTCTCGTTCAGCCGCTACAGGAGCACGTTTGGGGGAAATTTCGAGTCAATCGGTCCAAAGACCTGGAAGCTATTGAAAAAATCGGCCGAGGTTTTGATGAAAAATGGCCGCTTTTCCTTTAAAATATTCATGTAAAATACAAATTCCACCAGAATCCAACCAAAACTGGCGAGCCTCATTCCACCGGTGAGGAGGACATGCGTGATCAATTTCGAGTCAATCGGTCAAAAGACGGCCGTGGTCCGAAACCCCAGCCCCTTAACCCTAACCCTAGCCCTAACAGCAGCCTTAAGCCAGCCTCATTTAAAATGGCCCCTTTCACTAAAATATTCACCAAAAATACAAATTCCACCCGAATCCAACGGGGACTGCTGTGTCTCGTTCAGCCAGTATAGGAGCACGTCTGGGAGAAGTTTCGAGTCAATCGGTCCAAAGACCTGGAAGCTATTGAAATAAATGGGCGGGGTATTTTTTCGTGAAAAATGGCCTTTTCTTTAAAATATTCATGTAAAATACAAATTCCACCGGAATCCAACCAAAACTGGCGACCCTGCTTACACCGGTGAGGAGGACATGCCTGATCGATTTCGAGTCAATCGGTCCAGCCAATCACTAACCGTAACCCTAACCCTAACCCTAGCCTCAGCCTTAAGCCAGGCCTCATGAAAGATTGTCCCTCTGACTAAAATATTCACCAAAAATACAAATTTCACCCGAATCCAACGGGGACTGCTGTGTCTCGTTCAGCCGCTGCAGGAGCACGTTTGGGGGAAATTTCGAGTCAATCGGTCCAAAGACCTGGAAGCTATTGAAAAAATCGGCCGAGGTTTTGATGAAAAATGGCCGCTTTTCCTTTAAAATATTCATGTAAAATACAAATTCCACCAGAATCCAACCAAAACTGGCGAGCCTCATTCCACCGGTGAGGAGGACATGCGTGATCAATTTCGAGTCAATCGGTCAAAAGACGGCCGTGGTCCGAAACCCCAGCCCCTTAACCCTAACCCTAGCCCTAACAGCAGCCTTAAGCCAGCCTCATTTAAAATGGCCCCTTTCACTAAAATATTCACCAAAAATACAAATTCCACCCGAATCCAACGGGGACTGCTGTGTCTCGTTCAGCCAGTATAGGAGCACGTCTGGGAGAAGTTTCGAGTCAATCGGTCCAAAGACCTGGAAGCTATTGAAATAAATGGGCGGGGTATTTTTTCGTGAAAAATGGCCTTTTCTTTAAAATATTCATGTAAAATACAAATTCCACCGGAATCCAACCAAAACTGGCGACCCTGCTTACACCGGTGAGGAGGACATGCCTGATCGATTTCGAGTCAATCGGTCCAGCCAATCACTAACCCTAACCCTAACCCTAACCCTAGCCTCAGCCTTAAGCCAGGCCTCATGAAAGATTGTCCCTCTGACTAAAATATTCACCAAAAATACAAATTTCACCCGAATCCAACGGGGACTGCTGTGTCTCGTTCAGCCGCTGCAGGAGCACGTTTGGGGGAAATTTCGAGTCAATCGGTCCAAAGACCTGGAAGCTATTGAAAAAATCGGCCGAGGTTTTGATGAAAAATGGCCTTTTCTTTAAAATATTCATGTAAAATACAAATTCCACCGGAATCCAACCAAAACTGGCGACCCTGCTTACACCGGTGAGGAGGACATGCCTGATCGATTTCGAGTCAATCGGTCCAGCCAATCACTAACCCTAACCCTAACCCTAACCCTAGCCTCAGCCTTAAGCCAGGCCTCATGAAAGATTGTCCCTCTGACTAAAATATTCACCAAAAATACAAATTTCACCCGAATCCAACGGGGACTGCTGTGTCTCGTTCAGCCGCTGCAGGAGCACGTTTGGGGGAAATTTCGAGTCAATCGGTCCAAAGACCTGGAAGCTATTGAAAAAATCGGCCGAGGTTTTGATGAAAAATGGCCGCTTTTCCTTTAAAATATTCATGTAAAATACAAATTCCACCAGAATCCAACCAAAACTGGCGAGCCTCATTCCACCGGTGAGGAGGACATGCGTGATCAATTTCGAGTCAATCGGTCAAAAGACGGCCGTGGTCCGAAACCCCAGCCCCTTAACCCTAACCCTAGCCCTAACAGCACCCTTAAGCCAGCCTCATTTAAAATGGCCCCTTTCACTAAAATATTCACCAAAAATACAAATTCCACCCGAATCCAACGGGGACTGCTGTGTCTCGTTCAGCCAGTATAGGAGCACGTCTGGGAGAAGTTTCGAGTCAATCGGTCCAAAGACCTGGAAGCTATTGAAATAAATGGGCGGGGTATTTTTTCGTGAAAAATGGCCTTTTCTTTAAAATATTCATGTAAAATACAAATTCCACCGGAATCCAACCAAAACTGGCGACCCTGCTTACACCGGTGAGGAGGACATGCCTGATCGATTTCGAGTCAATCGGTCCAGCCAATCACTAACCCTAACCCTAACCCTAACCCTAGCCTCAGCCTTAAGCCAGGCCTCATGAAAGATTGTCCCTCTGACTAAAATATTCACCAAAAATACAAATTTCACCCGAATCCAACGGGGACTGCTGTGTCTCGTTCAGCCGCTGCAGGAGCACGTTTGGGGGAAATTTCGAGTCAATCGGTCCAAAGACCTGGAAGCTATTGAAAAAATCGGCCGAGGTTTTGATGAAAAATGGCCTTTTCTTTAAAATATTCATGTAAAATACAAATTCCACCGGAATCCAACCAAAACTGGCGACCCTGCTTACACCGGTGAGGAGGACATGCCTGATCGATTTCGAGTCAATCGGTCCAGCCAATCACTAACCCTAACCCTAACCCTAACCCTAGCCTCAGCCTTAAGCCAGGCCTCATGAAAGATTGTCCCTCTGACTAAAATATTCACCAAAAATACAAATTTCACCCGAATCCAACGGGGACTGCTGTGTCTCGTTCAGCCGCTGCAGGAGCACGTTTGGGGGAAATTTCGAGTCAATCGGTCCAAAGACCTGGAAGCTATTGAAAAAATCGGCCGAGGTTTTGATGAAAAATGGCCGCTTTTCCTTTAAAATATTCATGTAAAATACAAATTCCACCAGAATCCAACCAAAACTGGCGAGCCTCATTCCACCGGTGAGGAGGACATGCGTGATCAATTTCGAGTCAATCGGTCAAAAGACGGCCGTGGTCCGAAACCCCAGCCCCTTAACCCTAACCCTAGCCCTAACAGCAGCCTTAAGCCAGCCTCATTTAAAATGGCCCCTTTCACTAAAATATTCACCAAAAATACAAATTCCACCCGAATCCAACGGGGACTGCTGTGTCTCGTTCAGCCAGTATAGGAGCACGTCTGGGAGAAGTTTCGAGTCAATCGGTCCAAAGACCTGGAAGCTATTGAAATAAATCGGCGGGGTATTTTTTCGTGAAAAATGGCCTTTTCTTTAAAATATTCATGTAAAATACAAATTCCACCGGAATCCAACCAAAACTGGCGACCCTGCTTACACCGGTGAGGAGGACATGCCTGATCGATTTCGAGTCAATCGGTCCAGCCAATCACTAACCCTAACCCTAACCCTAACCCTAGCCTCAGCCTTAAGCCAGGCCTCATGAAAGATTGTCCCTCTGACTAAAATATTCACCAAAAATACAAATTTCACCCGAATCCAACGGGGACTGCTGTGTCTCGTTCAGCCGCTGCAGGAGCACGTTTGGGGGAAATTTCGAGTCAATCGGTCCAAAGACCTGGAAGCTATTGAAAAAATCGGCCGAGGTTTTGATGAAAAATGGCCGCTTTTCCTTTAAAATATTCATGTAAAATACAAATTCCACCAGAATCCAACCAAAACTGGCGAGCCTCATTCCACCGGTGAGGAGGACATGCGTGATCAATTTCGAGTCAATCGGTCAAAAGACGGCCGTGGTCCGAAACCCCAGCCCCTTAACCCTAACCCTAGCCCTAACAGCAGCCTTAAGCCAGCCTCATTTAAAATGGCCCCTTTCACTAAAATATTCACCAAAAATACAAATTCCACCCGAATCCAACGGGGACTGCTGTGCCTCGTTCAGCCAGTATAGGAGCACGTCTGGGAGAAGTTTCGAGTCAATCGGTCCAAAGACCTGGAAGCTATTGAAATAAATGGGCGGGGTATTTTTTCGTGAAAAATGGCCTTTTCTTTAAAATATTCATGTAAAATACAAATTCCACCGGAATCCAACCAAAACTGGCGACCCTGCTTACACCGGGGAGGAGGACATGCCTGATCGATTTCGAGTCAATCGGTCCAGCCAATCACTAACCCTAACCCTAACCCTAACCCTAGCCTCAGCCTTAAGCCAGGCCTCATGAAAGATTGTCCCTCTGACTAAAATATTCACCAAAAATACAAATTTCACCCGAATCCAACGGGGACTGCTGTGTCTCGTTCAGCCGCTGCAGGAGCACGTTTGGGGGAAATTTCGAGTCAATCGGTCCAAAGACCTGGAAGCTATTGAAAAAATCGGCCGAGGTTTTGATGAAAAATGGCCGCTTTTCCTTTAAAATATTCATGTAAAATACAAATTCCACCAGAATCCAACCAAAACTGGCGAGCCTCATTCCACCGGTGAGGAGGACATGCGTGATCAATTTCGAGTCAATCGGTCAAAAGACGGCCGTGGTCCGAAACCCCAGCCCCTTAACCCTAACCCTAGCCCTAACAGCAGCCTTAAGCCAGCCTCATTTAAAATGGCCCCTTTCACTAAAATATTCACCAAAAATACAAATTCCACCCGAATCCAACGGGGACTGCTGTGTCTCGTTCAGCCAGTATAGGAGCACGTCTGGGAGAAGTTTCGAGTCAATCGGTCCAAAGACCTGGAAGCTATTGAAATAAATGGGCGGGGTATTTTTTCGTGAAAAATGGCCTTTTCTTTAAAATATTCATGTAAAATACAAATTCCACCGGAATCCAACCAAAACTGGCGACCCTGCTTACACCGGTGAGGAGGACATGCCTGATCGATTTCGAGTCAATCGGTCCAGCCAATCACTAACCGTAACCCTAACCCTAACCCTAGCCTCAGCCTTAAGCCAGGCCTCATGAAAGATTGTCCCTCTGACTAAAATATTCACCAAAAATACAAATTTCACCCGAATCCAACGGGGACTGCTGTGTCTCGTTCAGCCGCTGCAGGAGCACGTTTGGGGGAAATTTCGAGTCAATCGGTCCAAAGACCTGGAAGCTATTGAAAAAATCGGCCGAGGTTTTGATGAAAAATGGCCGCTTTTCCTTTAAAATATTCATGTAAAATACAAATTCCACCAGAATCCAACCAAAACTGGCGAGCCTCATTCCACCGGTGAGGAGGACATGCGTGATCAATTTCGAGTCAATCGGTCAAAAGACGGCCGTGGTCCGAAACCCCAGCCCCTTAACCCTAACCCTAGCCCTAACAGCAGCCTTAAGCCAGCCTCATTTAAAATGGCCCCTTTCACTAAAATATTCACCAAAAATACAAATTCCACCCGAATCCAACGGGGACTGCTGTGTCTCGTTCAGCCAGTATAGGAGCACGTCTGGGAGAAATTTCGAGTCAATCGGTCCAACGACCTGGAAGCTATTGAAAAAATCGGCCGAGGTTTTGATGAAAAATGGCCGCTTTTCCTTTAAAATATTCATGTAAAATACAAATTCCACCAGAATCCAACCAAAACTGGCGAGCCTCATTCCACCGGTGAGGAGGACATGCGTGATCAATTTCGAGTCAATCGGTCAAAAGACGGCCGTGGTCCGAAACCCCAGCCCCTTAACCCTAACCCTAGCCCTAACAGCAGCCTTAAGCCAGCCTCATTTAAAATGGCCCCTTTCACTAAAATATTCACCAAAAATACAAATTCCACCCGAATCCAACGGGGACTGCTGTGTCTCGTTCAGCCAGTATAGGAGCACGTCTGGGAGAAATTTCGAGTCAATCGGTCCAACGACCTGGAAGCTATTGAAAAAATCGGCCGAGGTTTTGATGAAAAATGGCCGCTTTTCCTTTAAAATATTCATGTAAAATACAAATTCCACCAGAATCCAACCAAAACTGGCGAGCCTCATTCCACCGGTGAGGAGGACATGCGTGATCAATTTCGAGTCAATCGGTCAAAAGACGGCCGTGGTCCGAAACCCCAGCCCCTTAACCCTAACCCTAGCCCTAACAGCAGCCTTAAGCCAGCCTCATTTAAAATGGCCCCTTTCACTAAAATATTCACCAAAAATACAAATTCCACCCGAATCCAACGGGGACTGCTGTGTCTCGTTCAGCCAGTATAGGAGCACGTCTGGGAGAAATTTCGAGTCAATCGGTCCAAAGACCTGGAAGCTATTGAAAAAATCGGCCGAGGTTTTGATGAAAAATGGCCGCTTTTCCTTTAAAATATTCATGTAAAATACAAATTCCACCGGAATCCAACCAAAACTGGCGACCCTGCTTACACCGGTGAGGAGGACATGCCTGATCGATTTCGAGTCAATCGGTCCAGCCAATCACTAACCCTAACCCTAACCCTAACCCTAGCCTCAGCCTTAAGCCAGGCCTCATGAAAGATTGTCCCTCTGACTAAAATATTCACCAAAAATACAAATTTCACCCGAATCCAACGGGGACTGCTGTGTCTCGTTCAGCCGCTGCAGGAGCACGTTTGGGGGAAATTTCGAGTCAATCGGTCCAAAGACCTGGAAGCTATTGAAAAAATCGGCCGAGGTTTTGATGAAAAATGGCCGCTTTTCCTTTAAAATATTCATGTAAAATACAAATTCCACCAGAATCCAACCAAAACTGGCGAGCCTCATTCCACCGGTGAGGAGGACATGCGTGATCAATTTCGAGTCAATCGGTCAAAAGACGGCCGTGGTCCGAAACCCCAGCCCCTTAACCCTAACCCTAGCCCTAACAGCACCCTTAAGCCAGCCTCATTTAAAATGGCCCCTTTCACTAAAATATTCACCAAAAATACAAATTCCACCCGAATCCAACGGGGACTGCTGTGTCTCGTTCAGCCAGTATAGGAGCACGTCTGGGAGAAGTTTCGAGTCAATCGGTCCAAAGACCTGGAAGCTATTGAAATAAATGGGCGGGGTATTTTTTCGTGAAAAATGGCCTTTTCTTTAAAATATTCATGTAAAATACAAATTCCACCGGAATCCAACCAAAACTGGCGACCCTGCTTACACCGGTGAGGAGGACATGCCTGATCGATTTCGAGTCAATCGGTCCAGCCAATCACTAACCCTAACCCTAACCCTAACCCTAGCCTCAGCCTTAAGCCAGGCCTCATGAAAGATTGTCCCTCTGACTAAAATATTCACCAAAAATACAAATTTCACCCGAATCCAACGGGGACTGCTGTGTCTCGTTCAGCCGCTGCAGGAGCACGTTTGGGGGAAATTTCGAGTCAATCGGTCCAAAGACCTGGAAGCTATTGAAAAAATCGGCCGAGGTTTTGATGAAAAATGGCCTTTTCTTTAAAATATTCATGTAAAATACAAATTCCACCGGAATCCAACCAAAACTGGCGACCCTGCTTACACCGGTGAGGAGGACATGCCTGATCGATTTCGAGTCAATCGGTCCAGCCAATCACTAACCCTAACCCTAACCCTAACCCTAGCCTCAGCCTTAAGCCAGGCCTCATGAAAGATTGTCCCTCTGACTAAAATATTCACCAAAAATACAAATTTCACCCGAATCCAACGGGGACTGCTGTGTCTCGTTCAGCCGCTGCAGGAGCACGTTTGGGGGAAATTTCGAGTCAATCGGTCCAAAGACCTGGAAGCTATTGAAAAAATCGGCCGAGGTTTTGATGAAAAATGGCCGCTTTTCCTTTAAAATATTCATGTAAAATACAAATTCCACCAGAATCCAACCAAAACTGGCGAGCCTCATTCCACCGGTGAGGAGGACATGCGTGATCAATTTCGAGTCAATCGGTCAAAAGACGGCCGTGGTCCGAAACCCCAGCCCCTTAACCCTAACCCTAGCCCTAACAGCAGCCTTAAGCCAGCCTCATTTAAAATGGCCCCTTTCACTAAAATATTCACCAAAAATACAAATTCCACCCGAATCCAACGGGGACTGCTGTGTCTCGTTCAGCCAGTATAGGAGCACGTCTGGGAGAAGTTTCGAGTCAATCGGTCCAAAGACCTGGAAGCTATTGAAATAAATGGGCGGGGTATTTTTTCGTGAAAAATGGCCTTTTCTTTAAAATATTCATGTAAAATACAAATTCCACCGGAATCCAACCAAAACTGGCGACCCTGCTTACACCGGTGAGGAGGACATGCCTGATCGATTTCGAGTCAATCGGTCCAGCCAATCACTAACCCTAACCCTAACCCTAACCCTAGCCTCAGCCTTAAGCCAGGCCTCATGAAAGATTGTCCCTCTGACTAAAATATTCACCAAAAATACAAATTTCACCCGAATCCAACGGGGACTGCTGTGTCTCGTTCAGCCGCTGCAGGAGCACGTTTGGGGGAAATTTCGAGTCAATCGGTCCAAAGACCTGGAAGCTATTGAAAAAATCGGCCGAGGTTTTGATGAAAAATGGCCGCTTTTCCTTTAAAATATTCATGTAAAATACAAATTCCACCAGAATCCAACCAAAACTGGCGAGCCTCATTCCACCGGTGAGGAGGACATGCGTGATCAATTTCGAGTCAATCGGTCAAAAGACGGCCGTGGTCCGAAACCCCAGCCCCTTAACCCTAACCCTAGCCCTAACAGCAGCCTTAAGCCAGCCTCATTTAAAATGGCCCCTTTCACTAAAATATTCACCAAAAATACAAATTCCACCCGAATCCAACGGGGACTGCTGTGCCTCGTTCAGCCAGTATAGGAGCACGTCTGGGAGAAGTTTCGAGTCAATCGGTCCAAAGACCTGGAAGCTATTGAAATAAATGGGCGGGGTATTTTTTCGTGAAAAATGGCCTTTTCTTTAAAATATTCATGTAAAATACAAATTCCACCGGAATCCAACCAAAACTGGCGACCCTGCTTACACCGGGGAGGAGGACATGCCTGATCGATTTCGAGTCAATCGGTCCAGCCAATCACTAACCCTAACCCTAACCCTAACCCTAGCCTCAGCCTTAAGCCAGGCCTCATGAAAGATTGTCCCTCTGACTAAAATATTCACCAAAAATACAAATTTCACCCGAATCCAACGGGGACTGCTGTGTCTCGTTCAGCCGCTACAGGAGCACGTTTGGGGGAAATTTCGAGTCAATCGGTCCAAAGACCTGGAAGCTATTGAAAAAATCGGCCGAGGTTTTGATGAAAAATGGCCGCTTTTCCTTTAAAATATTCATGTAAAATACAAATTCCACCAGAATCCAACCAAAACTGGCGAGCCTCATTCCACCGGTGAGGAGGACATGCGTGATCAATTTCGAGTCAATCGGTCAAAAGACGGCCGTGGTCCGAAACCCCAGCCCCTTAACCCTAACCCTAGCCCTAACAGCAGCCTTAAGCCAGCCTCATTTAAAATGGCCCCTTTCACTAAAATATTCACCAAAAATACAAATTCCACCCGAATCCAACGGGGACTGCTGTGTCTCGTTCAGCCAGTATAGGAGCACGTCTGGGAGAAGTTTCGAGTCAATCGGTCCAAAGACCTGGAAGCTATTGAAATAAATGGGCGGGGTATTTTTTCGTGAAAAATGGCCTTTTCTTTAAAATATTCATGTAAAATACAAATTCCACCGGAATCCAACCAAAACTGGCGACCCTGCTTACACCAGTGAGGAGGACATGCCTGATCGATTTCGAGTCAATCGGTCCAGCCAATCACTAACCGTAACCCTAACCCTAACCCTAGCCTCAGCCTTAAGCCAGGCCTCATGAAAGATTGTCCCTCTGACTAAAATATTCACCAAAAATACAAATTTCACCCGAATCCAACGGGGACTGCTGTGTCTCGTTCAGCCGCTGCAGGAGCACGTTTGGGGGAAATTTCGAGTCAATCGGTCCAAAGACCTGGAAGCTATTGAAAAAATCGGCCGAGGTTTTGATGAAAAATGGCCGCTTTTCCTTTAAAATATTCATGTAAAATACAAATTCCACCAGAATCCAACCAAAACTGGCGAGCCTCATTCCACCGGTGAGGAGGACATGCGTGATCAATTTCGAGTCAATCGGTCAAAAGACGGCCGTGGTCCGAAACCCCAGCCCCTTAACCCTAACCCTAGCCCTAACAGCACCCTTAAGCCAGCCTCATTTAAAATGGCCCCTTTCACTAAAATATTCACCAAAAATACAAATTCCACCCGAATCCAACGGGGACTGCTGTGCCTCGTTCAGCCAGTATAGGAGCACGTCTGGGAGAAGTTTCGAGTCAATCGGTCCAAAGACCTGGAAGCTATTGAAATAAATGGGCGGGGTATTTTTTCGTGAAAAATGGCCTTTTCTTTAAAATATTCATGTAAAATACAAATTCCACCGGAATCCAACCAAAACTGGCGACCCTGCTTACACCGGGGAGGAGGACATGCCTGATCGATTTCGAGTCAATCGGTCCAGCCAATCACTAACCCTAACCCTAACCCTAACCCTAGCCTCAGCCTTAAGCCAGGCCTCATGAAAGATTGTCCCTCTGACTAAAATATTCACCAAAAATACAAATTTCACCCGAATCCAACGGGGACTGCTGTGTCTCGTTCAGCCAGTATAGGAGCACGTCTGGGAGAAATTTCGAGTCAATCGGTCCAAAGACCTGGAAGCTATTGAAAAAATCGGCCGAGGTTTTGATGAAAAATGGCCGCTTTTCCTTTAAAATATTCATGTAAAATACAAATTCCACCGGAATCCAACCAAAACTGGCGACCCTGCTTACACCGGTGAGGAGGACATGCCTGATCGATTTCGAGTCAATCGGTCCAGCCAATCACTAACCCTAACCCTAACCCTAACCCTAGCCTCAGCCTTAAGCCAGGCCTCATGAAAGATTGTCCCTCTGACTAAAATATTCACCAAAAATACAAATTTCACCCGAATCCAACGGGGACTGCTGTGTCTCGTTCAGCCGCTGCAGGAGCACGTTTGGGGGAAATTTCGAGTCAATCGGTCCAAAGACCTGGAAGCTATTGAAAAAATCGGCCGAGGTTTTGATGAAAAATGGCCGCTTTTCCTTTAAAATATTCATGTAAAATACAAATTCCACCAGAATCCAACCAAAACTGGCGAGCCTCATTCCACCGGTGAGGAGGACATGCGTGATCAATTTCGAGTCAATCGGTCAAAAGACGGCCGTGGTCCGAAACCCCAGCCCCTTAACCCTAACCCTAGCCCTAACAGCAGCCTTAAGCCAGCCTCATTTAAAATGGCCCCTTTCACTAAAATATTCACCAAAAATACAAATTCCACCCGAATCCAACGGGGACTGCTGTGCCTCGTTCAGCCAGTATAGGAGCACGTCTGGGAGAAGTTTCGAGTCAATCGGTCCAAAGACCTGGAAGCTATTGAAATAAATGGGCGGGGTATTTTTTCGTGAAAAATGGCCTTTTCTTTAAAATATTCATGTAAAATACAAATTCCACCGGAATCCAACCAAAACTGGCGACCCTGCTTACACCGGGGAGGAGGACATGCCTGATCGATTTCGAGTCAATCGGTCCAGCCAATCACTAACCCTAACCCTAACCCTAACCCTAGCCTCAGCCTTAAGCCAGGCCTCATGAAAGATTGTCCCTCTGACTAAAATATTCACCAAAAATACAAATTTCACCCGAATCCAACGGGGACTGCTGTGTCTCGTTCAGCCGCTGCAGGAGCACGTTTGGGGGAAATTTCGAGTCAATCGGTCCAAAGACCTGGAAGCTATTGAAAAAATCGGCCGAGGTTTTGATGAAAAATGGCCGCTTTTCCTTTAAAATATTCATGTAAAATACAAATTCCACCAGAATCCAACCAAAACTGGCGAGCCTCATTCCACCGGTGAGGAGGACATGCGTGATCAATTTCGAGTCAATCGGTCAAAAGACGGCCGTGGTCCGAAACCCCAGCCCCTTAACCCTAACCCTAGCCCTAACAGCAGCCTTAAGCCAGCCTCATTTAAAATGGCCCCTTTCACTAAAATATTCACCAAAAATACAAATTCCACCCGAATCCAACGGGGACTGCTGTGTCTCGTTCAGCCAGTATAGGAGCACGTCTGGGAGAAGTTTCGAGTCAATCGGTCCAAAGACCTGGAAGCTATTGAAATAAATGGGCGGGGTATTTTTTCGTGAAAAATGGCCTTTTCTTTAAAATATTCATGTAAAATACAAATTCCACCGGAATCCAACCAAAACTGGCGACCCTGCTTACACCGGTGAGGAGGACATGCCTGATCGATTTCGAGTCAATCGGTCCAGCCAATCACTAACCGTAACCCTAACCCTAACCCTAGCCTCAGCCTTAAGCCAGGCCTCATGAAAGATTGTCCCTCTGACTAAAATATTCACCAAAAATACAAATTTCACCCGAATCCAACGGGGACTGCTGTGTCTCGTTCAGCCGCTGCAGGAGCACGTTTGGGGGAAATTTCGAGTCAATCGGTCCAAAGACCTGGAAGCTATTGAAAAAATCGGCCGAGGTTTTGATGAAAAATGGCCGCTTTTCCTTTAAAATATTCATGTAAAATACAAATTCCACCAGAATCCAACCAAAACTGGCGAGCCTCATTCCACCGGTGAGGAGGACATGCGTGATCAATTTCGAGTCAATCGGTCAAAAGACGGCCGTGGTCCGAAACCCCAGCCCCTTAACCCTAACCCTAGCCCTAACAGCAGCCTTAAGCCAGCCTCATTTAAAATGGCCCCTTTCACTAAAATATTCACCAAAAATACAAATTCCACCCGAATCCAACGGGGACTGCTGTGTCTCGTTCAGCCAGTATAGGAGCACGTCTGGGAGAAATTTCGAGTCAATCGGTCCAACGACCTGGAAGCTATTGAAAAAATCGGCCGAGGTTTTGATGAAAAATGGCCGCTTTTCCTTTAAAATATTCATGTAAAATACAAATTCCACCAGAATCCAACCAAAACTGGCGAGCCTCATTCCACCGGTGAGGAGGACATGCGTGATCAATTTCGAGTCAATCGGTCAAAAGACGGCCGTGGTCCGAAACCCCAGCCCCTTAACCCTAACCCTAGCCCTAACAGCAGCCTTAAGCCAGCCTCATTTAAAATGGCCCCTTTCACTAAAATATTCACCAAAAATACAAATTCCACCCGAATCCAACGGGGACTGCTGTGTCTCGTTCAGCCAGTATAGGAGCACGTCTGGGAGAAATTTCGAGTCAATCGGTCCAACGACCTGGAAGCTATTGAAAAAATCGGCCGAGGTTTTGATGAAAAATGGCCGCTTTTCCTTTAAAATATTCATGTAAAATACAAATTCCACCAGAATCCAACCAAAACTGGCGAGCCTCATTCCACCGGTGAGGAGGACATGCGTGATCAATTTCGAGTCAATCGGTCAAAAGACGGCCGTGGTCCGAAACCCCAGCCCCTTAACCCTAACCCTAGCCCTAACAGCAGCCTTAAGCCAGCCTCATTTAAAATGGCCCCTTTCACTAAAATATTCACCAAAAATACAAATTCCACCCGAATCCAACGGGGACTGCTGTGTCTCGTTCAGCCAGTATAGGAGCACGTCTGGGAGAAATTTCGAGTCAATCGGTCCAAAGACCTGGAAGCTATTGAAAAAATCGGCCGAGGTTTTGATGAAAAATGGCCGCTTTTCCTTTAAAATATTCATGTAAAATACAAATTCCACCGGAATCCAACCAAAACTGGCGACCCTGCTTACACCGGTGAGGAGGACATGCCTGATCGATTTCGAGTCAATCGGTCCAGCCAATCACTAACCCTAACCCTAACCCTAACCCTAGCCTCAGCCTTAAGCCAGGCCTCATGAAAGATTGTCCCTCTGACTAAAATATTCACCAAAAATACAAATTTCACCCGAATCCAACGGGGACTGCTGTGTCTCGTTCAGCCGCTGCAGGAGCACGTTTGGGGGAAATTTCGAGTCAATCGGTCCAAAGACCTGGAAGCTATTGAAAAAATCGGCCGAGGTTTTGATGAAAAATGGCCTTTTCTTTAAAATATTCATGTAAAATACAAATTCCACCGGAATCCAACCAAAACTGGCGACCCTGCTTACACCGGTGAGGAGGACATGCCTGATCGATTTCGAGTCAATCGGTCCAGCCAATCACTAACCCTAACCCTAACCCTAACCCTAGCCTCAGCCTTAAGCCAGGCCTCATGAAAGATTGTCCCTCTGACTAAAATATTCACCAAAAATACAAATTTCACCCGAATCCAACGGGGACTGCTGTGTCTCGTTCAGCCGCTGCAGGAGCACGTTTGGGGGAAATTTCGAGTCAATCGGTCCAAAGACCTGGAAGCTATTGAAAAAATCGGCCGAGGTTTTGATGAAAAATGGCCGCTTTTCCTTTAAAATATTCATGTAAAATACAAATTCCACCAGAATCCAACCAAAACTGGCGAGCCTCATTCCACCGGTGAGGAGGACATGCGTGATCAATTTCGAGTCAATCGGTCAAAAGACGGCCGTGGTCCGAAACCCCAGCCCCTTAACCCTAACCCTAGCCCTAACAGCAGCCTTAAGCCAGCCTCATTTAAAATGGCCCCTTTCACTAAAATATTCACCAAAAATACAAATTCCACCCGAATCCAACGGGGACTGCTGTGTCTCGTTCAGCCAGTATAGGAGCACGTCTGGGAGAAGTTTCGAGTCAATCGGTCCAAAGACCTGGAAGCTATTGAAATAAATGGGCGGGGTATTTTTTCGTGAAAAATGGCCTTTTCTTTAAAATATTCATGTAAAATACAAATTCCACCGGAATCCAACCAAAACTGGCGACCCTGCTTACACCGGTGAGGAGGACATGCCTGATCGATTTCGAGTCAATCGGTCCAGCCAATCACTAACCCTAACCCTAACCCTAACCCTAGCCTCAGCCTTAAGCCAGGCCTCATGAAAGATTGTCCCTCTGACTAAAATATTCACCAAAAATACAAATTTCACCCGAATCCAACGGGGACTGCTGTGTCTCGTTCAGCCGCTGCAGGAGCACGTTTGGGGGAAATTTCGAGTCAATCGGTCCAAAGACCTGGAAGCTATTGAAAAAATCGGCCGAGGTTTTGATGAAAAATGGCCGCTTTTCCTTTAAAATATTCATGTAAAATACAAATTCCACCAGAATCCAACCAAAACTGGCGAGCCTCATTCCACCGGTGAGGAGGACATGCGTGATCAATTTCGAGTCAATCGGTCAAAAGACGGCCGTGGTCCGAAACCCCAGCCCCTTAACCCTAACCCTAGCCCTAACAGCAGCCTTAAGCCAGCCTCATTTAAAATGGCCCCTTTCACTAAAATATTCACCAAAAATACAAATTCCACCCGAATCCAACGGGGACTGCTGTGCCTCGTTCAGCCAGTATAGGAGCACGTCTGGGAGAAGTTTCGAGTCAATCGGTCCAAAGACCTGGAAGCTATTGAAATAAATGGGCGGGGTATTTTTTCGTGAAAAATGGCCTTTTCTTTAAAATATTCATGTAAAATACAAATTCCACCGGAATCCAACCAAAACTGGCGACCCTGCTTACACCGGGGAGGAGGACATGCCTGATCGATTTCGAGTCAATCGGTCCAGCCAATCACTAACCCTAACCCTAACCCTAACCCTAGCCTCAGCCTTAAGCCAGGCCTCATGAAAGATTGTCCCTCTGACTAAAATATTCACCAAAAATACAAATTTCACCCGAATCCAACGGGGACTGCTGTGTCTCGTTCAGCCGCTACAGGAGCACGTTTGGGGGAAATTTCGAGTCAATCGGTCCAAAGACCTGGAAGCTATTGAAAAAATCGGCCGAGGTTTTGATGAAAAATGGCCGCTTTTCCTTTAAAATATTCATGTAAAATACAAATTCCACCAGAATCCAACCAAAACTGGCGAGCCTCATTCCACCGGTGAGGAGGACATGCGTGATCAATTTCGAGTCAATCGGTCAAAAGACGGCCGTGGTCCGAAACCCCAGCCCCTTAACCCTAACCCTAGCCCTAACAGCAGCCTTAAGCCAGCCTCATTTAAAATGGCCCCTTTCACTAAAATATTCACCAAAAATACAAATTCCACCCGAATCCAACGGGGACTGCTGTGTCTCGTTCAGCCAGTATAGGAGCACGTCTGGGAGAAGTTTCGAGTCAATCGGTCCAAAGACCTGGAAGCTATTGAAATAAATGGGCGGGGTATTTTTTCGTGAAAAATGGCCTTTTCTTTAAAATATTCATGTAAAATACAAATTCCACCGGAATCCAACCAAAACTGGCGACCCTGCTTACACCAGTGAGGAGGACATGCCTGATCGATTTCGAGTCAATCGGTCCAGCCAATCACTAACCGTAACCCTAACCCTAACCCTAGCCTCAGCCTTAAGCCAGGCCTCATGAAAGATTGTCCCTCTGACTAAAATATTCACCAAAAATACAAATTTCACCCGAATCCAACGGGGACTGCTGTGTCTCGTTCAGCCGCTGCAGGAGCACGTTTGGGGGAAATTTCGAGTCAATCGGTCCAAAGACCTGGAAGCTATTGAAAAAATCGGCCGAGGTTTTGATGAAAAATGGCCGCTTTTCCTTTAAAATATTCATGTAAAATACAAATTCCACCAGAATCCAACCAAAACTGGCGAGCCTCATTCCACCGGTGAGGAGGACATGCGTGATCAATTTCGAGTCAATCGGTCAAAAGACGGCCGTGGTCCGAAACCCCAGCCCCTTAACCCTAACCCTAGCCCTAACAGCAGCCTTAAGCCAGCCTCATTTAAAATGGCCCCTTTCACTAAAATATTCACCAAAAATACAAATTCCACCCGAATCCAACGGGGACTGCTGTGTCTCGTTCAGCCAGTATAGGAGCACGTCTGGGAGAAATTTCGAGTCAATCGGTCCAACGACCTGGAAGCTATTGAAAAAATCGGCCGAGGTTTTGATGAAAAATGGCCGCTTTTCCTTTAAAATATTCATGTAAAATACAAATTCCACCAGAATCCAACCAAAACTGGCGAGCCTCATTCCACCGGTGAGGAGGACATGCGTGATCAATTTCGAGTCAATCGGTCAAAAGACGGCCGTGGTCCGAAACCCCAGCCCCTTAACCCTAACCCTAGCCCTAACAGCAGCCTTAAGCCAGCCTCATTTAAAATGGCCCCTTTCACTAAAATATTCACCAAAAATACAAATTCCACCCGAATCCAACGGGGACTGCTGTGTCTCGTTCAGCCAGTATAGGAGCACGTCTGGGAGAAATTTCGAGTCAATCGGTCCAAAGACCTGGAAGCTATTGAAAAAATCGGCCGAGGTTTTGATGAAAAATGGCCGCTTTTCCTTTAAAATATTCATGTAAAATACAAATTCCACCGGAATCCAACCAAAACTGGCGACCCTGCTTACACCGGTGAGGAGGACATGCCTGATCGATTTCGAGTCAATCGGTCCAGCCAATCACTAACCCTAACCCTAACCCTAACCCTAGCCTCAGCCTTAAGCCAGGCCTCATGAAAGATTGTCCCTCTGACTAAAATATTCACCAAAAATACAAATTTCACCCGAATCCAACGGGGACTGCTGTGTCTCGTTCAGCCGCTGCAGGAGCACGTTTGGGGGAAATTTCGAGTCAATCGGTCCAAAGACCTGGAAGCTATTGAAAAAATCGGCCGAGGTTTTGATGAAAAATGGCCGCTTTTCCTTTAAAATATTCATGTAAAATACAAATTCCACCAGAATCCAACCAAAACTGGCGAGCCTCATTCCACCGGTGAGGAGGACATGCGTGATCAATTTCGAGTCAATCGGTCAAAAGACGGCCGTGGTCCGAAACCCCAGCCCCTTAACCCTAACCCTAGCCCTAACAGCACCCTTAAGCCAGCCTCATTTAAAATGGCCCCTTTCACTAAAATATTCACCAAAAATACAAATTCCACCCGAATCCAACGGGGACTGCTGTGTCTCGTTCAGCCAGTATAGGAGCACGTCTGGGAGAAGTTTCGAGTCAATCGGTCCAAAGACCTGGAAGCTATTGAAATGAATGGGCGGGGTATTTTTTCGTGAAAAATGGCCTTTTCTTTAAAATATTCATGTAAAATACAAATTCCACCGGAATCCAACCAAAACTGGCGACCCTGCTTACACCGGTGAGGAGGACATGCCTGATCGATTTCGAGTCAATCGGTCCAGCCAATCACTAACCCTAACCCTAACCCTAACCCTAGCCTCAGCCTTAAGCCAGGCCTCATGAAAGATTGTCCCTCTGACTAAAATATTCACCAAAAATACAAATTTCACCCGAATCCAACGGGGACTGCTGTGTCTCGTTCAGCCGCTGCAGGAGCACGTTTGGGGGAAATTTCGAGTCAATCGGTCCAAAGACCTGGAAGCTATTGAAAAAATCGGCCGAGGTTTTGATGAAAAATGGCCTTTTCTTTAAAATATTCATGTAAAATACAAATTCCACCGGAATCCAACCAAAACTGGCGACCCTGCTTACACCGGTGAGGAGGACATGCCTGATCGATTTCGAGTCAATCGGTCCAGCCAATCACTAACCCTAACCCTAACCCTAACCCTAGCCTCAGCCTTAAGCCAGGCCTCATGAAAGATTGTCCCTCTGACTAAAATATTCACCAAAAATACAAATTTCACCCGAATCCAACGGGGACTGCTGTGTCTCGTTCAGCCGCTGCAGGAGCACGTTTGGGGGAAATTTCGAGTCAATCGGTCCAAAGACCTGGAAGCTATTGAAAAAATCGGCCGAGGTTTTGATGAAAAATGGCCGCTTTTCCTTTAAAATATTCATGTAAAATACAAATTCCACCAGAATCCAACCAAAACTGGCGAGCCTCATTCCACCGGTGAGGAGGACATGCGTGATCAATTTCGAGTCAATCGGTCAAAAGACGGCCGTGGTCCGAAACCCCAGCCCCTTAACCCTAACCCTAGCCCTAACAGCAGCCTTAAGCCAGCCTCATTTAAAATGGCCCCTTTCACTAAAATATTCACCAAAAATACAAATTCCACCCGAATCCAACGGGGACTGCTGTGTCTCGTTCAGCCAGTATAGGAGCACGTCTGGGAGAAGTTTCGAGTCAATCGGTCCAAAGACCTGGAAGCTATTGAAATAAATGGGCGGGGTATTTTTTCGTGAAAAATGGCCTTTTCTTTAAAATATTCATGTAAAATACAAATTCCACCGGAATCCAACCAAAACTGGCGACCCTGCTTACACCGGTGAGGAGGACATGCCTGATCGATTTCGAGTCAATCGGTCCAGCCAATCACTAACCCTAACCCTAACCCTAACCCTAGCCTCAGCCTTAAGCCAGGCCTCATGAAAGATTGTCCCTCTGACTAAAATATTCACCAAAAATACAAATTTCACCCGAATCCAACGGGGACTGCTGTGTCTCGTTCAGCCGCTACAGGAGCACGTTTGGGGGAAATTTCGAGTCAATCGGTCCAAAGACCTGGAAGCTATTGAAAAAATCGGCCGAGGTTTTGATGAAAAATGGCCGCTTTTCCTTTAAAATATTCATGTAAAATACAAATTCCACCAGAATCCAACCAAAACTGGCGAGCCTCATTCCACCGGTGAGGAGGACATGCGTGATCAATTTCGAGTCAATCGGTCAAAAGACGGCCGTGGTCCGAAACCCCAGCCCCTTAACCCTAACCCTAGCCCTAACAGCAGCCTTAAGCCAGCCTCATTTAAAATGGCCCCTTTCACTAAAATATTCACCAAAAATACAAATTCCACCCGAATCCAACGGGGACTGCTGTGTCTCGTTCAGCCAGTATAGGAGCACGTCTGGGAGAAGTTTCGAGTCAATCGGTCCAAAGACCTGGAAGCTATTGAAATAAATGGGCGGGGTATTTTTTCGTGAAAAATGGCCTTTTCTTTAAAATATTCATGTAAAATACAAATTCCACCGGAATCCAACCAAAACTGGCGACCCTGCTTACACCAGTGAGGAGGACATGCCTGATCGATTTCGAGTCAATCGGTCCAGCCAATCACTAACCGTAACCCTAACCCTAACCCTAGCCTCAGCCTTAAGCCAGGCCTCATGAAAGATTGTCCCTCTGACTAAAATATTCACCAAAAATACAAATTTCACCCGAATCCAACGGGGACTGCTGTGTCTCGTTCAGCCGCTGCAGGAGCACGTTTGGGGGAAATTTCGAGTCAATCGGTCCAAAGACCTGGAAGCTATTGAAAAAATCGGCCGAGGTTTTGATGAAAAATGGCCGCTTTTCCTTTAAAATATTCATGTAAAATACAAATTCCACCAGAATCCAACCAAAACTGGCGAGCCTCATTCCACCGGTGAGGAGGACATGCGTGATCAATTTCGAGTCAATCGGTCAAAAGACGGCCGTGGTCCGAAACCCCAGCCCCTTAACCCTAACCCTAGCCCTAACAGCAGCCTTAAGCCAGCCTCATTTAAAATGGCCCCTTTCACTAAAATATTCACCAAAAATACAAATTCCACCCGAATCCAACGGGGACTGCTGTGTCTCGTTCAGCCAGTATAGGAGCACGTCTGGGAGAAGTTTCGAGTCAATCGGTCCAAAGACCTGGAAGCTATTGAAAAAATCGGCCGAGGTTTTGATGAAAAATGGCCGCTTTTCCTTTAAAATATTCATGTAAAATACAAATTCCACCAGAATCCAACCAAAACTGGCGAGCCTCATTCCACCGGTGAGGAGGACATGCGTGATCAATTTCGAGTCAATCGGTCAAAAGACGGCCGTGGTCCGAAACCCCAGCCCCTTAACCCTAACCCTAGCCCTAACAGCAGCCTTAAGCCAGCCTCATTTAAAATGGCCCCTTTCACTAAAATATTCACCAAAAATACAAATTCCACCCGAATCCAACGGGGACTGCTGTGTCTCGTTCAGCCAGTATAGGAGCACGTCTGGGAGAAATTTCGAGTCAATCGGTCCAAAGACCTGGAAGCTATTGAAAAAATCGGCCGAGGTTTTGATGAAAAATGGCCGCTTTTCCTTTAAAATATTCATGTAAAATACAAATTCCACCAGAATCCAACCAAAACTGGCGAGCCTCATTCCACCGGTGAGGAGGACATGCGTGATCAATTTCGAGTCAATCGGTCAAAAGACGGCCGTGGTCCGAAACCCCAGCCCCTTAACCCTAACCCTAGCCCTAACAGCAGCCTTAAGCCAGCCTCATTTAAAATGGCCCCTTTCACTAAAATATTCACCAAAAATACAAATTCCACCCGAATCCAACGGGGACTGCTGTGTCTCGTTCAGCCAGTATAGGAGCACGTCTGGGAGAAGTTTCGAGTCAATCGGTCCAAAGACCTGGAAGCTATTGAAATAAATGGGCGGGGTATTTTTTCGTGAAAAATGGCCTTTTCTTTAAAATATTCATGTAAAATACAAATTCCACCGGAATCCAACCAAAACTGGCGACCCTGCTTACACCGGTGAGGAGGACATGCCTGATCGATTTCGAGTCAATCGGTCCAGCCAATCACTAACCGTAACCCTAACCCTAACCCTAGCCTCAGCCTTAAGCCAGGCCTCATGAAAGATTGTCCCTCTGACTAAAATATTCACCAAAAATACAAATTTCACCCGAATCCAACGGGGACTGCTGTGTCTCGTTCAGCCGCTGCAGGAGCACGTTTGGGGGAAATTTCGAGTCAATCGGTCCAAAGACCTGGAAGCTATTGAAAAAATCGGCCGAGGTTTTGATGAAAAATGGCCGCTTTTCCTTTAAAATATTCATGTAAAATACAAATTCCACCAGAATCCAACCAAAACTGGCGAGCCTCATTCCACCGGTGAGGAGGACATGCGTGATCAATTTCGAGTCAATCGGTCAAAAGACGGCCGTGGTCCGAAACCCCAGCCCCTTAACCCTAACCCTAGCCCTAACAGCAGCCTTAAGCCAGCCTCATTTAAAATGGCCCCTTTCACTAAAATATTCACCAAAAATACAAATTCCACCCGAATCCAACGGGGACTGCTGTGTCTCGTTCAGCCAGTATAGGAGCACGTCTGGGAGAAATTTCGAGTCAATCGGTCCAACGACCTGGAAGCTATTGAAAAAATCGGCCGAGGTTTTGATGAAAAATGGCCGCTTTTCCTTTAAAATATTCATGTAAAATACAAATTCCACCAGAATCCAACCAAAACTGGCGAGCCTCATTCCACCGGTGAGGAGGACATGCGTGATCAATTTCGAGTCAATCGGTCAAAAGACGGCCGTGGTCCGAAACCCCAGCCCCTTAACCCTAACCCTAGCCCTAACAGCAGCCTTAAGCCAGCCTCATTTAAAATGGCCCCTTTCACTAAAATATTCACCAAAAATACAAATTCCACCCGAATCCAACGGGGACTGCTGTGTCTCGTTCAGCCAGTATAGGAGCACGTCTGGGAGAAGTTTCGAGTCAATCGGTCCAAAGACCTGGAAGCTATTGAAATAAATGGGCGGGGTATTTTTTCGTGAAAAATGGCCTTTTCTTTAAAATATTCATGTAAAATACAAATTCCACCGGAATCCAACCAAAACTGGCGACCCTGCTTACACCGGTGAGGAGGACATGCCTGATCGATTTCGAGTCAATCGGTCCAGCCAATCACTAACCCTAACCCTAACCCTAACCCTAGCCTCAGCCTTAAGCCAGGGCTCATGAAAGATTGTCCCTCTGACTAAAATATTCACCAAAAATACAAATTTCACCCGCATCCAACGGGGACTGCTGTGTCTCGTTCAGCCGCTGCAGGAGCACGTTTGGGGGAAATTTCGAGTCAATCGGTCCAAAGACCTGGAAGCTATTGAAAAAATCGGCCGAGGTTTTGATGAAAAATGGCCTTTTCTTTAAAATATTCATGTAAAATACAAATTCCACCGGAATCCAACCAAAACTGGCGACCCTGCTTACACCGGTGAGGAGGACATGCCTGATCGATTTCGAGTCAATCGGTCCAGCCAATCACTAACCCTAACCCTAACCCTAACCCTAGCCTCAGCCTTAAGCCAGGCCTCATGAAAGATTGTCCCTCTGACTAAAATATTCACCAAAAATACAAATTTCACCCGAATCCAACGGGGACTGCTGTGTCTCGTTCAGCCGCTGCAGGAGCACGTTTGGGGGAAATTTCGAGTCAATCGGTCCAAAGACCTGGAAGCTATTGAAAAAATCGGCCGAGGTTTTGATGAAAAATGGCCGCTTTTCCTTTAAAATATTCATGTAAAATACAAATTCCACCAGAATCCAACCAAAACTGGCGAGCCTCATTCCACCGGTGAGGAGGACATGCGTGATCAATTTCGAGTCAATCGGTCAAAAGACGGCCGTGGTCCGAAACCCCAGCCCCTTAACCCTAACCCTAGCCCTAACAGCAGCCTTAAGCCAGCCTCATTTAAAATGGCCCCTTTCACTAAAATATTCACCAAAAATACAAATTCCACCCGAATCCAACGGGGACTGCTGTGTCTCGTTCAGCCAGTATAGGAGCACGTCTGGGAGAAGTTTCGAGTCAATCGGTCCAAAGACCTGGAAGCTATTGAAATAAATGGGCGGGGTATTTTTTCGTGAAAAATGGCCTTTTCTTTAAAATATTCATGTAAAATACAAATTCCACCGGAATCCAACCAAAACTGGCGACCCTGCTTACACCGGTGAGGAGGACATGCCTGATCGATTTCGAGTCAATCGGTCCAGCCAATCACTAACCCTAACCCTAACCCTAACCCTAGCCTCAGCCTTAAGCCAGGCCTCATGAAAGATTGTCCCTCTGACTAAAATATTCACCAAAAATACAAATTTCACCCGAATCCAACGGGGACTGCTGTGTCTCGTTCAGCCGCTGCAGGAGCACGTTTGGGGGAAATTTCGAGTCAATCGGTCCAAAGACCTGGAAGCTATTGAAAAAATCGGCCGAGGTTTTGATGAAAAATGGCCGCTTTTCCTTTAAAATATTCATGTAAAATACAAATTCCACCAGAATCCAACCAAAACTGGCGAGCCTCATTCCACCGGTGAGGAGGACATGCGTGATCAATTTCGAGTCAATCGGTCAAAAGACGGCCGTGGTCCGAAACCCCAGCCCCTTAACCCTAACCCTAGCCCTAACAGCAGCCTTAAGCCAGCCTCATTTAAAATGGCCCCTTTCACTAAAATATTCACCAAAAATACAAATTCCACCCGAATCCAACGGGGACTGCTGTGTCTCGTTCAGCCAGTATAGGAGCACGTCTGGGAGAAGTTTCGAGTCAATCGGTCCAAAGACCTGGAAGCTATTGAAATAAATGGGCGGGGTATTTTTTCGTGAAAAATGGCCTTTTCTTTAAAATATTCATGTAAAATACAAATTCCACCGGAATCCAACCAAAACTGGCGACCCTGCTTACACCGGTGAGGAGGACATGCCTGATCGATTTCGAGTCAATCGGTCCAGCCAATCACTAACCCTAACCCTAACCCTAACCCTAGCCTCAGCCTTAAGCCAGGCCTCATGAAAGATTGTCCCTCTGACTAAAATATTCACCAAAAATACAAATTTCACCCGAATCCAACGGGGACTGCTGTGTCTCGTTCAGCCGCTGCAGGAGCACGTTTGGGGGAAATTTCGAGTCAATCGGTCCAAAGACCTGGAAGCTATTGAAAAAATCGGCCGAGGTTTTGATGAAAAATGGCCGCTTTTCCTTTAAAATATTCATGTAAAATACAAATTCCACCAGAATCCAACCAAAACTGGCGAGCCTCATTCCACCGGTGAGGAGGACATGCGTGATCAATTTCGAGTCAATCGGTCAAAAGACGGCCGTGGTCCGAAACCCCAGCCCCTTAACCCTAACCCTAGCCCTAACAGCAGCCTTAAGCCAGCCTCATTTAAAATGGCCCCTTTCACTAAAATATTCACCAAAAATACAAATTCCACCCGAATCCAACGGGGACTGCTGTGTCTCGTTCAGCCAGTATAGGAGCACGTCTGGGAGAAGTTTCGAGTCAATCGGTCCAAAGACCTGGAAGCTATTGAAATAAATGGGCGGGGTATTTTTTCGTGAAAAATGGCCTTTTCTTTAAAATATTCATGTAAAATACAAATTCCACCGGAATCCAACCAAAACTGGCGACCCTGCTTACACCGGTGAGGAGGACATGCCTGATCGATTTCGAGTCAATCGGTCCAGCCAATCACTAACCCTAACCCTAACCCTAACCCTAGCCTCAGCCTTAAGCCAGGCCTCATGAAAGATTGTCCCTCTGACTAAAATATTCACCAAAAATACAAATTTCACCCGAATCCAACGGGGACTGCTGTGTCTCGTTCAGCCGCTGCAGGAGCACGTTTGGGGGAAATTTCGAGTCAATCGGTCCAAAGACCTGGAAGCTATTGAAAAAATCGGCCGAGGTTTTGATGAAAAATGGCCGCTTTTCCTTTAAAATATTCATGTAAAATACAAATTCCACCAGAATCCAACCAAAACTGGCGAGCCTCATTCCACCGGTGAGGAGGACATGCGTGATCAATTTCGAGTCAATCGGTCAAAAGACGGCCGTGGTCCGAAACCCCAGCCCCTTAACCCTAACCCTAGCCCTAACAGCAGCCTTAAGCCAGCCTCATTTAAAATGGCCCCTTTCACTAAAATATTCACCAAAAATACAAATTCCACCCGAATCCAACGGGGACTGCTGTGCCTCGTTCAGCCAGTATAGGAGCACGTCTGGGAGAAGTTTCGAGTCAATCGGTCCAAAGACCTGGAAGCTATTGAAAAAATCGGCCGAGGTTTTGATGAAAAATGGCCGCTTTTCCTTTAAAATATTCATGTAAAATACAAATTCCACCAGAATCCAACCAAAACTGGCGAGCCTCATTCCACCGGTGAGGAGGACATGCGTGATCAATTTCGAGTCAATCGGTCAAAAGACGGCCGTGGTCCGAAACCCCAGCCCCTTAACCCTAACCCTAGCCCTAACAGCAGCCTTAAGCCAGCCTCATTTAAAATGGCCCCTTTCACTAAAATATTCACCAAAAATACAAATTCCACCCGAATCCAACGGGGACTGCTGTGTCTCGTTCAGCCAGTATAGGAGCACGTCTGGGAGAAATTTCGAGTCAATCGGTCCAAAGACCTGGAAGCTATTGAAAAAATCGGCCGAGGTTTTGATGAAAAATGGCCGCTTTTCCTTTAAAATATTCATGTAAAATACAAATTCCACCAGAATCCAACCAAAACTGGCGAGCCTCATTCCACCGGTGAGGAGGACATGCGTGATCAATTTCGAGTCAATCGGTCAAAAGACGGCCGTGGTCCGAAACCCCAGCCCCTTAACCCTAACCCTAGCCCTAACAGCAGCCTTAAGCCAGCCTCATTTAAAATGGCCCCTTTCACTAAAATATTCACCAAAAATACAAATTCCACCCGAATCCAACGGGGACTGCTGTGTCTCGTTCAGCCAGTATAGGAGCACGTCTGGGAGAAATTTCGAGTCAATCGGTCCAACGACCTGGAAGCTATTGAAAAAATCGGCCGAGGTTTTGATGAAAAATGGCCGCTTTTCCTTTAAAATATTCATGTAAAATACAAATTCCACCAGAATCCAACCAAAACTGGCGAGCCTCATTCCACCGGTGAGGAGGACATGCGTGATCAATTTCGAGTCAATCGGTCAAAAGACGGCCGTGGTCCGAAACCCCAGCCCCTTAACCCTAACCCTAGCCCTAACAGCAGCCTTAAGCCAGCCTCATTTAAAATGGCCCCTTTCACTAAAATATTCACCAAAAATACAAATTCCACCCGAATCCAACGGGGACTGCTGTGTCTCGTTCAGCCAGTATAGGAGCACGTCTGGGAGAAGTTTCGAGTCAATCGGTCCAAAGACCTGGAAGCTATTGAAATAAATGGGCGGGGTATTTTTTCGTGAAAAATGGCCTTTTCTTTAAAATATTCATGTAAAATACAAATTCCACCGGAATCCAACCAAAACTGGCGACCCTGCTTACACCGGTGAGGAGGACATGCCTGATCGATTTCGAGTCAATCGGTCCAGCCAATCACTAACCCTAACCCTAACCCTAACCCTAGCCTCAGCCTTAAGCCAGGCCTCATGAAAGATTGTCCCTCTGACTAAAATATTCACCAAAAATACAAATTTCACCCGAATCCAACGGGGACTGCTGTGTCTCGTTCAGCCGCTGCAGGAGCACGTTTGGGGGAAATTTCGAGTCAATCGGTCCAAAGACCTGGAAGCTATTGAAAAAATCGGCCGAGGTTTTGATGAAAAATGGCCGCTTTTCCTTTAAAATATTCATGTAAAATACAAATTCCACCAGAATCCAACCAAAACTGGCGAGCCTCATTCCACCGGTGAGGAGGACATGCGTGATCAATTTCGAGTCAATCGGTCAAAAGACGGCCGTGGTCCGAAACCCCAGCCCCTTAACCCTAACCCTAGCCCTAACAGCAGCCTTAAGCCAGCCTCATTTAAAATGGCCCCTTTCACTAAAATATTCACCAAAAATACAAATTCCACCCGAATCCAACGGGGACTGCTGTGTCTCGTTCAGCCAGTATAGGAGCACGTCTGGGAGAAGTTTCGAGTCAATCGGTCCAAAGACCTGGAAGCTATTGAAATAAATGGGCGGGGTATTTTTTCGTGAAAAATGGCCTTTTCTTTAAAATATTCATGTAAAATACAAATTCCACCGGAATCCAACCAAAACTGGCGACCCTGCTTACACCGGTGAGGAGGACATGCCTGATCGATTTCGAGTCAATCGGTCCAGCCAATCACTAACCCTAACCCTAACCCTAACCCTAGCCTCAGCCTTAAGCCAGGCCTCATGAAAGATTGTCCCTCTGACTAAAATATTCACCAAAAATACAAATTTCACCCGAATCCAACGGGGACTGCTGTGTCTCGTTCAGCCGCTGCAGGAGCACGTTTGGGGGAAATTTCGAGTCAATCGGTCCAAAGACCTGGAAGCTATTGAAAAAATCGGCCGAGGTTTTGATGAAAAATGGCCGCTTTTCCTTTAAAATATTCATGTAAAATACAAATTCCACCAGAATCCAACCAAAACTGGCGAGCCTCATTCCACCGGTGAGGAGGACATGCGTGATCAATTTCGAGTCAATCGGTCAAAAGACGGCCGTGGTCCGAAACCCCAGCCCCTTAACCCTAACCCTAGCCCTAACAGCAGCCTTAAGCCAGCCTCATTTAAAATGGCCCCTTTCACTAAAATATTCACCAAAAATACAAATTCCACCCGAATCCAACGGGGACTGCTGTGTCTCGTTCAGCCAGTATAGGAGCACGTCTGGGAGAAGTTTCGAGTCAATCGGTCCAAAGACCTGGAAGCTATTGAAATAAATGGGCGGGGTATTTTTTCGTGAAAAATGGCCTTTTCTTTAAAATATTCATGTAAAATACAAATTCCACCGGAATCCAACCAAAACTGGCGACCCTGCTTACACCGGTGAGGAGGACATGCCTGATCGATTTCGAGTCAATCGGTCCAGCCAATCACTAACCCTAACCCTAACCCTAACCCTAGCCTCAGCCTTAAGCCAGGCCTCATGAAAGATTGTCCCTCTGACTAAAATATTCACCAAAAATACAAATTTCACCCGAATCCAACGGGGACTGCTGTGTCTCGTTCAGCCGCTGCAGGAGCACGTTTGGGGGAAATTTCGAGTCAATCGGTCCAAAGACCTGGAAGCTATTGAAAAAATCGGCCGAGGTTTTGATGAAAAATGGCCGCTTTTCCTTTAAAATATTCATGTAAAATACAAATTCCACCAGAATCCAACCAAAACTGGCGAGCCTCATTCCACCGGTGAGGAGGACATGCGTGATCAATTTCGAGTCAATCGGTCAAAAGACGGCCGTGGTCCGAAACCCCAGCCCCTTAACCCTAACCCTAGCCCTAACAGCAGCCTTAAGCCAGCCTCATTTAAAATGGCCCCTTTCACTAAAATATTCACCAAAAATACAAATTCCACCCGAATCCAACGGGGACTGCTGTGTCTCGTTCAGCCAGTATAGGAGCACGTCTGGGAGAAGTTTCGAGTCAATCGGTCCAAAGACCTGGAAGCTATTGAAATAAATGGGCGGGGTATTTTTTCGTGAAAAATGGCCTTTTCTTTAAAATATTCATGTAAAATACAAATTCCACCGGAATCCAACCAAAACTGGCGACCCTGCTTACACCGGTGAGGAGGACATGCCTGATCGATTTCGAGTCAATCGGTCCAGCCAATCAATAACCGTAACCCTAACCCTAACCCTAGCCTCAGCCTTAAGCCAGGCCTCATGAAAGATTGTCCCTCTGACTAAAATATTCACCAAAAATACAAATTTCACCCGAATCCAACGGGGACTGCTGTGTCTCGTTCAGCCGCTGCAGGAGCACGTTTGGGGGAAATTTCGAGTCAATCGGTCCAAAGACCTGGAAGCTATTGAAAAAATCGGCCGAGGTTTTGATGAAAAATGGCCGCTTTTCCTTTAAAATATTCATGTAAAATACAAATTCCACCAGAATCCAACCAAAACTGGCGAGCCTCATTCCACCGGTGAGGAGGACATGCGTGATCAATTTCGAGTCAATCGGTCAAAAGACGGCCGTGGTCCGAAACCCCAGCCCCTTAACCCTAACCCTAGCCCTAACAGCAGCCTTAAGCCAGCCTCATTTAAAATGGCCCCTTTCACTAAAATATTCACCAAAAATACAAATTCCACCCGAATCCAACGGGGACTGCTGTGCCTCGTTCAGCCAGTATAGGAGCACGTCTGGGAGAAGTTTCGAGTCAATCGGTCCAAAGACCTGGAAGCTATTGAAAAAATCGGCCGAGGTTTTGATGAAAAATGGCCGCTTTTCCTTTAAAATATTCATGTAAAATACAAATTCCACCAGAATCCAACCAAAACTGGCGAGCCTCATTCCACCGGTGAGGAGGACATGCGTGATCAATTTCGAGTCAATCGGTCAAAAGACGGCCGTGGTCCGAAACCCCAGCCCCTTAACCCTAACCCTAGCCCTAACAGCAGCCTTAAGCCAGCCTCATTTAAAATGGCCCCTTTCACTAAAATATTCACCAAAAATACAAATTCCACCCGAATCCAACGGGGACTGCTGTGTCTCGTTCAGCCAGTATAGGAGCACGTCTGGGAGAAATTTCGAGTCAATCGGTCCAAAGACCTGGAAGCTATTGAAAAAATCGGCCGAGGTTTTGATGAAAAATGGCCGCTTTTCCTTTAAAATATTCATGTAAAATACAAATTCCACCAGAATCCAACCAAAACTGGCGAGCCTCATTCCACCGGTGAGGAGGACATGCGTGATCAATTTCGAGTCAATCGGTCAAAAGACGGCCGTGGTCCGAAACCCCAGCCCCTTAACCCTAACCCTAGCCCTAACAGCAGCCTTAAGCCAGCCTCATTTAAAATGGCCCCTTTCACTAAAATATTCACCAAAAATACAAATTCCACCCGAATCCAACGGGGACTGCTGTGTCTCGTTCAGCCAGTATAGGAGCACGTCTGGGAGAAATTTCGAGTCAATCGGTCCAACGACCTGGAAGCTATTGAAAAAATCGGCCGAGGTTTTGATGAAAAATGGCCGCTTTTCCTTTAAAATATTCATGTAAAATACAAATTCCACCAGAATCCAACCAAAACTGGCGAGCCTCATTCCACCGGTGAGGAGGACATGCGTGATCAATTTCGAGTCAATCGGTCAAAAGACGGCCGTGGTCCGAAACCCCAGCCCCTTAACCCTAACCCTAGCCCTAACAGCAGCCTTAAGCCAGCCTCATTTAAAATGGCCCCTTTCACTAAAATATTCACCAAAAATACAAATTCCACCCGAATCCAACGGGGACTGCTGTGTCTCGTTCAGCCAGTATAGGAGCACGTCTGGGAGAAGTTTCGAGTCAATCGGTCCAAAGACCTGGAAGCTATTGAAATAAATGGGCGGGGTATTTTTTCGTGAAAAATGGCCTTTTCTTTAAAATATTCATGTAAAATACAAATTCCACCGGAATCCAACCAAAACTGGCGACCCTGCTTACACCGGTGAGGAGGACATGCCTGATCGATTTCGAGTCAATCGGTCCAGCCAATCACTAACCCTAACCCTAACCCTAACCCTAGCCTCAGCCTTAAGCCAGGCCTCATGAAAGATTGTCCCTCTGACTAAAATATTCACCAAAAATACAAATTTCACCCGAATCCAACGGGGACTGCTGTGTCTCGTTCAGCCGCTGCAGGAGCACGTTTGGGGGAAATTTCGAGTCAATCGGTCCAAAGACCTGGAAGCTATTGAAAAAATCGGCCGAGGTTTTGATGAAAAATGGCCGCTTTTCCTTTAAAATATTCATGTAAAATACAAATTCCACCAGAATCCAACCAAAACTGGCGAGCCTCATTCCACCGGTGAGGAGGACATGCGTGATCAATTTCGAGTCAATCGGTCAAAAGACGGCCGTGGTCCGAAACCCCAGCCCCTTAACCCTAACCCTAGCCCTAACAGCAGCCTTAAGCCAGCCTCATTTAAAATGGCCCCTTTCACTAAAATATTCACCAAAAATACAAATTCCACCCGAATCCAACGGGGACTGCTGTGTCTCGTTCAGCCAGTATAGGAGCACGTCTGGGAGAAGTTTCGAGTCAATCGGTCCAAAGACCTGGAAGCTATTGAAATAAATGGGCGGGGTATTTTTTCGTGAAAAATGGCCTTTTCTTTAAAATATTCATGTAAAATACAAATTCCACCGGAATCCAACCAAAACTGGCGACCCTGCTTACACCGGTGAGGAGGACATGCCTGATCGATTTCGAGTCAATCGGTCCAGCCAATCACTAACCCTAACCCTAACCCTAACCCTAGCCTCAGCCTTAAGCCAGGCCTCATGAAAGATTGTCCCTCTGACTAAAATATTCACCAAAAATACAAATTTCACCCGAATCCAACGGGGACTGCTGTGTCTCGTTCAGCCGCTGCAGGAGCACGTTTGGGGGAAATTTCGAGTCAATCGGTCCAAAGACCTGGAAGCTATTGAAAAAATCGGCCGAGGTTTTGATGAAAAATGGCCGCTTTTCCTTTAAAATATTCATGTAAAATACAAATTCCACCAGAATCCAACCAAAACTGGCGAGCCTCATTCCACCGGTGAGGAGGACATGCGTGATCAATTTCGAGTCAATCGGTCAAAAGACGGCCGTGGTCCGAAACCCCAGCCCCTTAACCCTAACCCTAGCCCTAACAGCAGCCTTAAGCCAGCCTCATTTAAAATGGCCCCTTTCACTAAAATATTCACCAAAAATACAAATTCCACCCGAATCCAACGGGGACTGCTGTGTCTCGTTCAGCCAGTATAGGAGCACGTCTGGGAGAAGTTTCGAGTCAATCGGTCCAAAGACCTGGAAGCTATTGAAATAAATGGGCGGGGTATTTTTTCGTGAAAAATGGCCTTTTCTTTAAAATATTCATGTAAAATACAAATTCCACCGGAATCCAACCAAAACTGGCGACCCTGCTTACACCGGTGAGGAGGACATGCCTGATCGATTTCGAGTCAATCGGTCCAGCCAATCAATAACCGTAACCCTAACCCTAACCCTAGCCTCAGCCTTAAGCCAGGCCTCATGAAAGATTGTCCCTCTGACTAAAATATTCACCAAAAATACAAATTTCACCCGAATCCAACGGGGACTGCTGTGTCTCGTTCAGCCGCTGCAGGAGCACGTTTGGGGGAAATTTCGAGTCAATCGGTCCAAAGACCTGGAAGCTATTGAAAAAATCGGCCGAGGTTTTGATGAAAAATGGCCGCTTTTCCTTTAAAATATTCATGTAAAATACAAATTCCACCAGAATCCAACCAAAACTGGCGAGCCTCATTCCACCGGTGAGGAGGACATGCGTGATCAATTTCGAGTCAATCGGTCAAAAGACGGCCGTGGTCCGAAACCCCAGCCCCTTAACCCTAACCCTAGCCCTAACAGCAGCCTTAAGCCAGCCTCATTTAAAATGGCCCCTTTCACTAAAATATTCACCAAAAATACAAATTCCACCCGAATCCAACGGGGACTGCTGTGTCTCGTTCAGCCAGTATAGGAGCACGTCTGGGAGAAGTTTCGAGTCAATCGGTCCAAAGACCTGGAAGCTATTGAAATAAATGGGCGGGGTATTTTTTCGTGAAAAATGGCCTTTTCTTTAAAATATTCATGTAAAATACAAATTCCACCGGAATCCAACCAAAACTGGCGACCCTGCTTACACCGGTGAGGAGGACATGCCTGATCGATTTCGAGTCAATCGGTCCAGCCAATCAATAACCGTAACCCTAACCCTAACCCTAGCCTCAGCCTTAAGCCAGGCCTCATGAAAGATTGTCCCTCTGACTAAAATATTCACCAAAAATACAAATTTCACCCGAATCCAACGGGGACTGCTGTGTCTCGTTCAGCCGCTGCAGGAGCACGTTTGGGGGAAATTTCGAGTCAATCGGTCCAAAGACCTGGAAGCTATTGAAAAAATCGGCCGAGGTTTTGATGAAAAATGGCCGCTTTTCCTTTAAAATATTCATGTAAAATACAAATTCCACCAGAATCCAACCAAAACTGGCGAGCCTCATTCCACCGGTGAGGAGGACATGCGTGATCAATTTCGAGTCAATCGGTCAAAAGACGGCCGTGGTCCGAAACCCCAGCCCCTTAACCCTAACCCTAGCCCTAACAGCAGCCTTAAGCCAGCCTCATTTAAAATGGCCCCTTTCACTAAAATATTCACCAAAAATACAAATTCCACCCGAATCCAACGGGGACTGCTGTGTCTCGTTCAGCCAGTATAGGAGCACGTCTGGGAGAAATTTCGAGTCAATCGGTCCAAAGACCTGGAAGCTATTGAAAAAATCGGCCGAGGTTTTGATGAAAAATGGCCGCTTTTCCTTTAAAATATTCATGTAAAATACAAATTCCACCAGAATCCAACCAAAACTGGCGAGCCTCATTCCACCGGTGAGGAGGACATGCGTGATCAATTTCGAGTCAATCGGTCAAAAGACGGCCGTGGTCCAAAACCCCAGCCCCTTAACCCTAACCCTAGCCCTAACAGCAGCCTTAAGCCAGCCTCATTTAAAATGGCCCCTTTCACTAAAATATTCACCAAAAATACAAATTCCACCCGAATCCAACGGGGACTGCTGTGTCTCGTTCAGCCAGTATAGGAGCACGTCTGGGAGAAATTTCGAGTCAATCGGTCCAACGACCTGGAAGCTATTGAAAAAATCGGCCGAGGTTTTGATGAAAAATGGCCGCTTTTCCTTTAAAATATTCATGTAAAATACAAATTCCACCAGAATCCAACCAAAACTGGCGAGCCTCATTCCACCGGTGAGGAGGACATGCGTGATCAATTTCGAGTCAATCGGTCAAAAGACGGCCGTGGTCCGAAACCCCAGCCCCTTAACCCTAACCCTAGCCCTAACAGCAGCCTTAAGCCAGCCTCATTTAAAATGGCCCCTTTCACTAAAATATTCACCAAAAATACAAATTCCACCCGAATCCAACGGGGACTGCTGTGTCTCGTTCAGCCAGTATAGGAGCACGTCTGGGAGAAGTTTCGAGTCAATCGGTCCAAAGACCTGGAAGCTATTGAAATAAATGGGCGGGGTATTTTTTCGTGAAAAATGGCCTTTTCTTTAAAATATTCATGTAAAATACAAATTCCACCGGAATCCAACCAAAACTGGCGACCCTGCTTACACCGGTGAGGAGGACATGCCTGATCGATTTCGAGTCAATCGGTCCAGCCAATCACTAACCCTAACCCTAACCCTAACCCTAGCCTCAGCCTTAAGCCAGGCCTCATGAAAGATTGTCCCTCTGACTAAAATATTCACCAAAAATACAAATTTCACCCGAATCCAACGGGGACTGCTGTGTCTCGTTCAGCCGCTGCAGGAGCACGTTTGGGGGAAATTTCGAGTCAATCGGTCCAAAGACCTGGAAGCTATTGAAAAAATCGGCCGAGGTTTTGATGAAAAATGGCCGCTTTTCCTTTAAAATATTCATGTAAAATACAAATTCCACCAGAATCCAACCAAAACTGGCGAGCCTCATTCCACCGGTGAGGAGGACATGCGTGATCAATTTCGAGTCAATCGGTCAAAAGACGGCCGTGGTCCGAAACCCCAGCCCCTTAACCCTAACCCTAGCCCTAACAGCAGCCTTAAGCCAGCCTCATTTAAAATGGCCCCTTTCACTAAAATATTCACCAAAAATACAAATTCCACCCGAATCCAACGGGGACTGCTGTGTCTCGTTCAGCCAGTATAGGAGCACGTCTGGGAGAAGTTTCGAGTCAATCGGTCCAAAGACCTGGAAGCTATTGAAATAAATCGGCGGGGTATTTTTTCGTGAAAAATGGCCTTTTCTTTAAAATATTCATGTAAAATACAAATTCCACCGGAATCCAACCAAAACTGGCGACCCTGCTTACACCGGTGAGGAGGACATGCCTGATCGATTTCGAGTCAATCGGTCCAGCCAATCACTAACCCTAACCCTAACCCTAACCCTAGCCTCAGCCTTAAGCCAGGCCTCATGAAAGATTGTCCCTCTGACTAAAATATTCACCAAAAATACAAATTTCACCCGAATCCAACGGGGACTGCTGTGTCTCGTTCAGCCGCTGCAGGAGCACGTTTGGGGGAAATTTCGAGTCAATCGGTCCAAAGACCTGGAAGCTATTGAAAAAATCGGCCGAGGTTTTGATGAAAAATGGCCTTTTCTTTAAAATATTCATGTAAAATACAAATTCCACCGGAATCCAACCAAAACTGGCGACCCTGCTTACACCGGTGAGGAGGACATGCCTGATCGATTTCGAGTCAATCGGTCCAGCCAATCACTAACCCTAACCCTAACCCTAACCCTAGCCTCAGCCTTAAGCCAGGCCTCATGAAAGATTGTCCCTCTGACTAAAATATTCACCAAAAATACAAATTTCACCCGAATCCAACGGGGACTGCTGTGTCTCGTTCAGCCGCTGCAGGAGCACGTTTGGGGGAAATTTCGAGTCAATCGGTCCAAAGACCTGGAAGCTATTGAAAAAATCGGCCGAGGTTTTGATGAAAAATGGCCGCTTTTCCTTTAAAATATTCATGTAAAATACAAATTCCACCAGAATCCAACCAAAACTGGCGAGCCTCATTCCACCGGTGAGGAGGACATGCGTGATCAATTTCGAGTCAATCGGTCAAAAGACGGCCGTGGTCCGAAACCCCAGCCCCTTAACCCTAACCCTAGCCCTAACAGCAGCCTTAAGCCAGCCTCATTTAAAATGGCCCCTTTCACTAAAATATTCACCAAAAATACAAATTCCACCCGAATCCAACGGGGACTGCTGTGTCTCGTTCAGCCAGTATAGGAGCACGTCTGGGAGAAGTTTCGAGTCAATCGGTCCAAAGACCTGGAAGCTATTGAAATAAATGGGCGGGGTATTTTTTCGTGAAAAATGGCCTTTTCTTTAAAATATTCATGTAAAATACAAATTCCACCGGAATCCAACCAAAACTGGCGACCCTGCTTACACCGGTGAGGAGGACATGCCTGATCGATTTCGAGTCAATCGGTCCAGCCAATCACTAACCCTAACCCTAACCCTAACCCTAGCCTCAGCCTTAAGCCAGGCCTCATGAAAGATTGTCCCTCTGACTAAAATATTCACCAAAAATACAAATTTCACCCGAATCCAACGGGGACTGCTGTGTCTCGTTCAGCCGCTGCAGGAGCACGTTTGGGGGAAATTTCGAGTCAATCGGTCCAAAGACCTGGAAGCTATTGAAAAAATCGGCCGAGGTTTTGATGAAAAATGGCCGCTTTTCCTTTAAAATATTCATGTAAAATACAAATTCCACCAGAATCCAACCAAAACTGGCGAGCCTCATTCCACCGGTGAGGAGGACATGCGTGATCAATTTCGAGTCAATCGGTCAAAAGACGGCCGTGGTCCGAAACCCCAGCCCCTTAACCCTAACCCTAGCCCTAACAGCAGCCTTAAGCCAGCCTCATTTAAAATGGCCCCTTTCACTAAAATATTCACCAAAAATACAAATTCCACCCGAATCCAACGGGGACTGCTGTGTCTCGTTCAGCCAGTATAGGAGCACGTCTGGGAGAAGTTTCGAGTCAATCGGTCCAAAGACCTGGAAGCTATTGAAATAAATCGGCGGGGTATTTTTTCGTGAAAAATGGCCTTTTCTTTAAAATATTCATGTAAAATACAAATTCCACCGGAATCCAACCAAAACTGGCGACCCTGCTTACACCGGTGAGGAGGACATGCCTGATCGATTTCGAGTCAATCGGTCCAGCCAATCACTAACCCTAACCCTAACCCTAACCCTAGCCTCAGCCTTAAGCCAGGCCTCATGAAAGATTGTCCCTCTGACTAAAATATTCACCAAAAATACAAATTTCACCCGAATCCAACGGGGACTGCTGTGTCTCGTTCAGCCGCTGCAGGAGCACGTTTGGGGGAAATTTCGAGTCAATCGGTCCAAAGACCTGGAAGCTATTGAAAAAATCGGCCGAGGTTTTGATGAAAAATGGCCGCTTTTCCTTTAAAATATTCATGTAAAATACAAATTCCACCAGAATCCAACCAAAACTGGCGAGCCTCATTCCACCGGTGAGGAGGACATGCGTGATCAATTTCGAGTCAATCGGTCAAAAGACGGCCGTGGTCCGAAACCCCAGCCCCTTAACCCTAACCCTAGCCCTAACAGCAGCCTTAAGCCAGCCTCATTTAAAATGGCCCCTTTCACTAAAATATTCACCAAAAATACAAATTCCACCCGAATCCAACGGGGACTGCTGTGCCTCGTTCAGCCAGTATAGGAGCACGTCTGGGAGAAGTTTCGAGTCAATCGGTCCAAAGACCTGGAAGCTATTGAAATAAATGGGCGGGGTATTTTTTCGTGAAAAATGGCCTTTTCTTTAAAATATTCATGTAAAATACAAATTCCACCGGAATCCAACCAAAACTGGCGACCCTGCTTACACCGGGGAGGAGGACATGCCTGATCGATTTCGAGTCAATCGGTCCAGCCAATCACTAACCCTAACCCTAACCCTAACCCTAGCCTCAGCCTTAAGCCAGGCCTCATGAAAGATTGTCCCTCTGACTAAAATATTCACCAAAAATACAAATTTCACCCGAATCCAACGGGGACTGCTGTGTCTCGTTCAGCCGCTACAGGAGCACGTTTGGGGGAAATTTCGAGTCAATCGGTCCAAAGACCTGGAAGCTATTGAAAAAATCGGCCGAGGTTTTGATGAAAAATGGCCGCTTTTCCTTTAAAATATTCATGTAAAATACAAATTCCACCAGAATCCAACCAAAACTGGCGAGCCTCATTCCACCGGTGAGGAGGACATGCGTGATCAATTTCGAGTCAATCGGTCAAAAGACGGCCGTGGTCCGAAACCCCAGCCCCTTAACCCTAACCCTAGCCCTAACAGCAGCCTTAAGCCAGCCTCATTTAAAATGGCCCCTTTCACTAAAATATTCACCAAAAATACAAATTCCACCCGAATCCAACGGGGACTGCTGTGTCTCGTTCAGCCAGTATAGGAGCACGTCTGGGAGAAGTTTCGAGTCAATCGGTCCAAAGACCTGGAAGCTATTGAAATAAATGGGCGGGGTATTTTTTCGTGAAAAATGGCCTTTTCTTTAAAATATTCATGTAAAATACAAATTCCACCGGAATCCAACCAAAACTGGCGACCCTGCTTACACCGGTGAGGAGGACATGCCTGATCGATTTCGAGTCAATCGGTCCAGCCAATCACTAACCGTAACCCTAACCCTAACCCTAGCCTCAGCCTTAAGCCAGGCCTCATGAAAGATTGTCCCTCTGACTAAAATATTCACCAAAAATACAAATTTCACCCGAATCCAACGGGGACTGCTGTGTCTCGTTCAGCCGCTGCAGGAGCACGTTTGGGGGAAATTTCGAGTCAATCGGTCCAAAGACCTGGAAGCTATTGAAAAAATCGGCCGAGGTTTTGATGAAAAATGGCCGCTTTTCCTTTAAAATATTCATGTAAAATACAAATTCCACCAGAATCCAACCAAAACTGGCGAGCCTCATTCCACCGGTGAGGAGGACATGCGTGATCAATTTCGAGTCAATCGGTCAAAAGACGGCCGTGGTCCGAAACCCCAGCCCCTTAACCCTAACCCTAGCCCTAACAGCAGCCTTAAGCCAGCCTCATTTAAAATGGCCCCTTTCACTAAAATATTCACCAAAAATACAAATTCCACCCGAATCCAACGGGGACTGCTGTGTCTCGTTCAGCCAGTATAGGAGCACGTCTGGGAGAAGTTTCGAGTCAATCGGTCCAAAGACCTGGAAGCTATTGAAATAAATGGGCGGGGTATTTTTTCGTGAAAAATGGCCTTTTCTTTAAAATATTCATGTAAAATACAAATTCCACCGGAATCCAACCAAAACTGGCGACCCTGCTTACACCGGTGAGGAGGACATGCCTGATCGATTTCGAGTCAATCGGTCCAGCCAATCACTAACCCTAACCCTAACCCTAACCCTAGCCTCAGCCTTAAGCCAGGCCTCATGAAAGATTGTCCCTCTGACTAAAATATTCACCAAAAATACAAATTTCACCCGAATCCAACGGGGACTGCTGTGTCTCGTTCAGCCGCTGCAGGAGCACGTTTGGGGGAAATTTCGAGTCAATCGGTCCAAAGACCTGGAAGCTATTGAAAAAATCGGCCGAGGTTTTGATGAAAAATGGCCTTTTCTTTAAAATATTCATGTAAAATACAAATTCCACCGGAATCCAACCAAAACTGGCGACCCTGCTTACACCGGTGAGGAGGACATGCCTGATCGATTTCGAGTCAATCGGTCCAGCCAATCACTAACCCTAACCCTAACCCTAACCCTAGCCTCAGCCTTAAGCCAGGCCTCATGAAAGATTGTCCCTCTGACTAAAATATTCACCAAAAATACAAATTTCACCCGAATCCAACGGGGACTGCTGTGTCTCGTTCAGCCGCTGCAGGAGCACGTTTGGGGGAAATTTCGAGTCAATCGGTCCAAAGACCTGGAAGCTATTGAAAAAATCGGCCGAGGTTTTGATGAAAAATGGCCGCTTTTCCTTTAAAATATTCATGTAAAATACAAATTCCACCAGAATCCAACCAAAACTGGCGAGCCTCATTCCACCGGTGAGGAGGACATGCGTGATCAATTTCGAGTCAATCGGTCAAAAGACGGCCGTGGTCCGAAACCCCAGCCCCTTAACCCTAACCCTAGCCCTAACAGCACCCTTAAGCCAGCCTCATTTAAAATGGCCCCTTTCACTAAAATATTCACCAAAAATACAAATTCCACCCGAATCCAACGGGGACTGCTGTGTCTCGTTCAGCCAGTATAGGAGCACGTCTGGGAGAAGTTTCGAGTCAATCGGTCCAAAGACCTGGAAGCTATTGAAATAAATGGGCGGGGTATTTTTTCGTGAAAAATGGCCTTTTCTTTAAAATATTCATGTAAAATACAAATTCCACCGGAATCCAACCAAAACTGGCGACCCTGCTTACACCGGTGAGGAGGACATGCCTGATCGATTTCGAGTCAATCGGTCCAGCCAATCACTAACCCTAACCCTAACCCTAACCCTAGCCTCAGCCTTAAGCCAGGCCTCATGAAAGATTGTCCCTCTGACTAAAATATTCACCAAAAATACAAATTTCACCCGAATCCAACGGGGACTGCTGTGTCTCGTTCAGCCGCTGCAGGAGCACGTTTGGGGGAAATTTCGAGTCAATCGGTCCAAAGACCTGGAAGCTATTGAAAAAATCGGCCGAGGTTTTGATGAAAAATGGCCGCTTTTCCTTTAAAATATTCATGTAAAATACAAATTCCACCAGAATCCAACCAAAACTGGCGAGCCTCATTCCACCGGTGAGGAGGACATGCGTGATCAATTTCGAGTCAATCGGTCAAAAGACGGCCGTGGTCCGAAACCCCAGCCCCTTAACCCTAACCCTAGCCCTAACAGCAGCCTTAAGCCAGCCTCATTTAAAATGGCCCCTTTCACTAAAATATTCACCAAAAATACAAATTCCACCCGAATCCAACGGGGACTGCTGTGTCTCGTTCAGCCAGTATAGGAGCACGTCTGGGAGAAGTTTCGAGTCAATCGGTCCAAAGACCTGGAAGCTATTGAAATAAATCGGCGGGGTATTTTTTCGTGAAAAATGGCCTTTTCTTTAAAATATTCATGTAAAATACAAATTCCACCGGAATCCAACCAAAACTGGCGACCCTGCTTACACCGGTGAGGAGGACATGCCTGATCGATTTCGAGTCAATCGGTCCAGCCAATCACTAACCCTAACCCTAACCCTAACCCTAGCCTCAGCCTTAAGCCAGGCCTCATGAAAGATTGTCCCTCTGACTAAAATATTCACCAAAAATACAAATTTCACCCGAATCCAACGGGGACTGCTGTGTCTCGTTCAGCCGCTGCAGGAGCACGTTTGGGGGAAATTTCGAGTCAATCGGTCCAAAGACCTGGAAGCTATTGAAAAAATCGGCCGAGGTTTTGATGAAAAATGGCCGCTTTTCCTTTAAAATATTCATGTAAAATACAAATTCCACCAGAATCCAACCAAAACTGGCGAGCCTCATTCCACCGGTGAGGAGGACATGCGTGATCAATTTCGAGTCAATCGGTCAAAAGACGGCCGTGGTCCGAAACCCCAGCCCCTTAACCCTAACCCTAGCCCTAACAGCAGCCTTAAGCCAGCCTCATTTAAAATGGCCCCTTTCACTAAAATATTCACCAAAAATACAAATTCCACCCGAATCCAACGGGGACTGCTGTGCCTCGTTCAGCCAGTATAGGAGCACGTCTGGGAGAAGTTTCGAGTCAATCGGTCCAAAGACCTGGAAGCTATTGAAATAAATGGGCGGGGTATTTTTTCGTGAAAAATGGCCTTTTCTTTAAAATATTCATGTAAAATACAAATTCCACCGGAATCCAACCAAAACTGGCGACCCTGCTTACACCGGGGAGGAGGACATGCCTGATCGATTTCGAGTCAATCGGTCCAGCCAATCACTAACCCTAACCCTAACCCTAACCCTAGCCTCAGCCTTAAGCCAGGCCTCATGAAAGATTGTCCCTCTGACTAAAATATTCACCAAAAATACAAATTTCACCCGAATCCAACGGGGACTGCTGTGTCTCGTTCAGCCGCTACAGGAGCACGTTTGGGGGAAATTTCGAGTCAATCGGTCCAAAGACCTGGAAGCTATTGAAAAAATCGGCCGAGGTTTTGATGAAAAATGGCCGCTTTTCCTTTAAAATATTCATGTAAAATACAAATTCCACCAGAATCCAACCAAAACTGGCGAGCCTCATTCCACCGGTGAGGAGGACATGCGTGATCAATTTCGAGTCAATCGGTCAAAAGACGGCCGTGGTCCGAAACCCCAGCCCCTTAACCCTAACCCTAGCCCTAACAGCAGCCTTAAGCCAGCCTCATTTAAAATGGCCCCTTTCACTAAAATATTCACCAAAAATACAAATTCCACCCGAATCCAACGGGGACTGCTGTGTCTCGTTCAGCCAGTATAGGAGCACGTCTGGGAGAAGTTTCGAGTCAATCGGTCCAAAGACCTGGAAGCTATTGAAATAAATGGGCGGGGTATTTTTTCGTGAAAAATGGCCTTTTCTTTAAAATATTCATGTAAAATACAAATTCCACCGGAATCCAACCAAAACTGGCGACCCTGCTTACACCGGTGAGGAGGACATGCCTGATCGATTTCGAGTCAATCGGTCCAGCCAATCACTAACCGTAACCCTAACCCTAACCCTAGCCTCAGCCTTAAGCCAGGCCTCATGAAAGATTGTCCCTCTGACTAAAATATTCACCAAAAATACAAATTTCACCCGAATCCAACGGGGACTGCTGTGTCTCGTTCAGCCGCTGCAGGAGCACGTTTGGGGGAAATTTCGAGTCAATCGGTCCAAAGACCTGGAAGCTATTGAAAAAATCGGCCGAGGTTTTGATGAAAAATGGCCGCTTTTCCTTTAAAATATTCATGTAAAATACAAATTCCACCAGAATCCAACCAAAACTGGCGAGCCTCATTCCACCGGTGAGGAGGACATGCGTGATCAATTTCGAGTCAATCGGTCAAAAGACGGCCGTGGTCCGAAACCCCAGCCCCTTAACCCTAACCCTAGCCCTAACAGCAGCCTTAAGCCAGCCTCATTTAAAATGGCCCCTTTCACTAAAATATTCACCAAAAATACAAATTCCACCCGAATCCAACGGGGACTGCTGTGTCTCGTTCAGCCAGTATAGGAGCACGTCTGGGAGAAGTTTCGAGTCAATCGGTCCAAAGACCTGGAAGCTATTGAAATAAATGGGCGGGGTATTTTTTCGTGAAAAATGGCCTTTTCTTTAAAATATTCATGTAAAATACAAATTCCACCGGAATCCAACCAAAACTGGCGACCCTGCTTACACCGGTGAGGAGGACATGCCTGATCGATTTCGAGTCAATCGGTCCAGCCAATCACTAACCCTAACCCTAACCCTAACCCTAGCCTCAGCCTTAAGCCAGGCCTCATGAAAGATTGTCCCTCTGACTAAAATATTCACCAAAAATACAAATTTCACCCGAATCCAACGGGGACTGCTGTGTCTCGTTCAGCCGCTGCAGGAGCACGTTTGGGGGAAATTTCGAGTCAATCGGTCCAAAGACCTGGAAGCTATTGAAAAAATCGGCCGAGGTTTTGATGAAAAATGGCCTTTTCTTTAAAATATTCATGTAAAATACAAATTCCACCGGAATCCAACCAAAACTGGCGACCCTGCTTACACCGGTGAGGAGGACATGCCTGATCGATTTCGAGTCAATCGGTCCAGCCAATCACTAACCCTAACCCTAACCCTAACCCTAGCCTCAGCCTTAAGCCAGGCCTCATGAAAGATTGTCCCTCTGACTAAAATATTCACCAAAAATACAAATTTCACCCGAATCCAACGGGGACTGCTGTGTCTCGTTCAGCCGCTGCAGGAGCACGTTTGGGGGAAATTTCGAGTCAATCGGTCCAAAGACCTGGAAGCTATTGAAAAAATCGGCCGAGGTTTTGATGAAAAATGGCCGCTTTTCCTTTAAAATATTCATGTAAAATACAAATTCCACCAGAATCCAACCAAAACTGGCGAGCCTCATTCCACCGGTGAGGAGGACATGCGTGATCAATTTCGAGTCAATCGGTCAAAAGACGGCCGTGGTCCGAAACCCCAGCCCCTTAACCCTAACCCTAGCCCTAACAGCACCCTTAAGCCAGCCTCATTTAAAATGGCCCCTTTCACTAAAATATTCACCAAAAATACAAATTCCACCCGAATCCAACGGGGACTGCTGTGTCTCGTTCAGCCAGTATAGGAGCACGTCTGGGAGAAGTTTCGAGTCAATCGGTCCAAAGACCTGGAAGCTATTGAAATAAATGGGCGGGGTATTTTTTCGTGAAAAATGGCCTTTTCTTTAAAATATTCATGTAAAATACAAATTCCACCGGAATCCAACCAAAACTGGCGACCCTGCTTACACCGGTGAGGAGGACATGCCTGATCGATTTCGAGTCAATCGGTCCAGCCAATCACTAACCCTAACCCTAACCCTAACCCTAGCCTCAGCCTTAAGCCAGGCCTCATGAAAGATTGTCCCTCTGACTAAAATATTCACCAAAAATACAAATTTCACCCGAATCCAACGGGGACTGCTGTGTCTCGTTCAGCCGCTGCAGGAGCACGTTTGGGGGAAATTTCGAGTCAATCGGTCCAAAGACCTGGAAGCTATTGAAAAAATCGGCCGAGGTTTTGATGAAAAATGGCCGCTTTTCCTTTAAAATATTCATGTAAAATACAAATTCCACCAGAATCCAACCAAAACTGGCGAGCCTCATTCCACCGGTGAGGAGGACATGCGTGATCAATTTCGAGTCAATCGGTCAAAAGACGGCCGTGGTCCGAAACCCCAGCCCCTTAACCCTAACCCTAGCCCTAACAGCAGCCTTAAGCCAGCCTCATTTAAAATGGCCCCTTTCACTAAAATATTCACCAAAAATACAAATTCCACCCGAATCCAACGGGGACTGCTGTGTCTCGTTCAGCCAGTATAGGAGCACGTCTGGGAGAAGTTTCGAGTCAATCGGTCCAAAGACCTGGAAGCTATTGAAATAAATCGGCGGGGTATTTTTTCGTGAAAAATGGCCTTTTCTTTAAAATATTCATGTAAAATACAAATTCCACCGGAATCCAACCAAAACTGGCGACCCTGCTTACACCGGTGAGGAGGACATGCCTGATCGATTTCGAGTCAATCGGTCCAGCCAATCACTAACCCTAACCCTAACCCTAACCCTAGCCTCAGCCTTAAGCCAGGCCTCATGAAAGATTGTCCCTCTGACTAAAATATTCACCAAAAATACAAATTTCACCCGAATCCAACGGGGACTGCTGTGTCTCGTTCAGCCGCTGCAGGAGCACGTTTGGGGGAAATTTCGAGTCAATCGGTCCAAAGACCTGGAAGCTATTGAAAAAATCGGCCGAGGTTTTGATGAAAAATGGCCGCTTTTCCTTTAAAATATTCATGTAAAATACAAATTCTACCAGAATCCAACCAAAACTGGCGAGCCTCATTCCACCGGTGAGGAGGACATGCGTGATCAATTTCGAGTCAATCGGTCAAAAGACGGCCGTGGTCCGAAACCCCAGCCCCTTAACCCTAACCCTAGCCCTAACAGCAGCCTTAAGCCAGCCTCATTTAAAATGGCCCCTTTCACTAAAATATTCACCAAAAATACAAATTCCACCCGAATCCAACGGGGACTGCTGTGCCTCGTTCAGCCAGTATAGGAGCACGTCTGGGAGAAGTTTCGAGTCAATCGGTCCAAAGACCTGGAAGCTATTGAAATAAATGGGCGGGGTATTTTTTCGTGAAAAATGGCCTTTTCTTTAAAATATTCATGTAAAATACAAATTCCACCGGAATCCAACCAAAACTGGCGACCCTGCTTACACCGGGGAGGAGGACATGCCTGATCGATTTCGAGTCAATCGGTCCAGCCAATCACTAACCCTAACCCTAACCCTAACCCTAGCCTCAGCCTTAAGCCAGGCCTCATGAAAGATTGTCCCTCTGACTAAAATATTCACCAAAAATACAAATTTCACCCGAATCCAACGGGGACTGCTGTGTCTCGTTCAGCCGCTACAGGAGCACGTTTGGGGGAAATTTCGAGTCAATCGGTCCAAAGACCTGGAAGCTATTGAAAAAATCGGCCGAGGTTTTGATGAAAAATGGCCGCTTTTCCTTTAAAATATTCATGTAAAATACAAATTCCACCAGAATCCAACCAAAACTGGCGAGCCTCATTCCACCGGTGAGGAGGACATGCGTGATCAATTTCGAGTCAATCGGTCAAAAGACGGCCGTGGTCCGAAACCCCAGCCCCTTAACCCTAACCCTAGCCCTAACAGCAGCCTTAAGCCAGCCTCATTTAAAATGGCCCCTTTCACTAAAATATTCACCAAAAATACAAATTCCACCCGAATCCAACGGGGACTGCTGTGTCTCGTTCAGCCAGTATAGGAGCACGTCTGGGAGAAGTTTCGAGTCAATCGGTCCAAAGACCTGGAAGCTATTGAAATAAATGGGCGGGGTATTTTTTCGTGAAAAATGGCCTTTTCTTTAAAATATTCATGTAAAATACAAATTCCACCGGAATCCAACCAAAACTGGCGACCCTGCTTACACCGGTGAGGAGGACATGCCTGATCGATTTCGAGTCAATCGGTCCAGCCAATCACTAACCGTAACCCTAACCCTAACCCTAGCCTCAGCCTTAAGCCAGGCCTCATGAAAGATTGTCCCTCTGACTAAAATATTCACCAAAAATACAAATTTCACCCGAATCCAACGGGGACTGCTGTGTCTCGTTCAGCCGCTGCAGGAGCACGTTTGGGGGAAATTTCGAGTCAATCGGTCCAAAGACCTGGAAGCTATTGAAAAAATCGGCCGAGGTTTTGATGAAAAATGGCCGCTTTTCCTTTAAAATATTCATGTAAAATACAAATTCCACCAGAATCCAACCAAAACTGGCGAGCCTCATTCCACCGGTGAGGAGGACATGCGTGATCAATTTCGAGTCAATCGGTCAAAAGACGGCCGTGGTCCGAAACCCCAGCCCCTTAACCCTAACCCTAGCCCTAACAGCAGCCTTAAGCCAGCCTCATTTAAAATGGCCCCTTTCACTAAAATATTCACCAAAAATACAAATTCCACCCGAATCCAACGGGGACTGCTGTGTCTCGTTCAGCCAGTATAGGAGCACGTCTGGGAGAAGTTTCGAGTCAATCGGTCCAAAGACCTGGAAGCTATTGAAATAAATGGGCGGGGTATTTTTTCGTGAAAAATGGCCTTTTCTTTAAAATATTCATGTAAAATACAAATTCCACCGGAATCCAACCAAAACTGGCGACCCTGCTTACACCGGTGAGGAGGACATGCCTGATCGATTTCGAGTCAATCGGTCCAGCCAATCACTAACCCTAACCCTAACCCTAACCCTAGCCTCAGCCTTAAGCCAGGCCTCATGAAAGATTGTCCCTCTGACTAAAATATTCACCAAAAATACAAATTTCACCCGAATCCAACGGGGACTGCTGTGTCTCGTTCAGCCGCTGCAGGAGCACGTTTGGGGGAAATTTCGAGTCAATCGGTCCAAAGACCTGGAAGCTATTGAAAAAATCGGCCGAGGTTTTGATGAAAAATGGCCTTTTCTTTAAAATATTCATGTAAAATACAAATTCCACCGGAATCCAACCAAAACTGGCGACCCTGCTTACACCGGTGAGGAGGACATGCCTGATCGATTTCGAGTCAATCGGTCCAGCCAATCACTAACCCTAACCCTAACCCTAACCCTAGCCTCAGCCTTAAGCCAGGCCTCATGAAAGATTGTCCCTCTGACTAAAATATTCACCAAAAATACAAATTTCACCCGAATCCAACGGGGACTGCTGTGTCTCGTTCAGCCGCTGCAGGAGCACGTTTGGGGGAAATTTCGAGTCAATCGGTCCAAAGACCTGGAAGCTATTGAAAAAATCGGCCGAGGTTTTGATGAAAAATGGCCGCTTTTCCTTTAAAATATTCATGTAAAATACAAATTCCACCAGAATCCAACCAAAACTGGCGAGCCTCATTCCACCGGTGAGGAGGACATGCGTGATCAATTTCGAGTCAATCGGTCAAAAGACGGCCGTGGTCCGAAACCCCAGCCCCTTAACCCTAACCCTAGCCCTAACAGCACCCTTAAGCCAGCCTCATTTAAAATGGCCCCTTTCACTAAAATATTCACCAAAAATACAAATTCCACCCGAATCCAACGGGGACTGCTGTGTCTCGTTCAGCCAGTATAGGAGCACGTCTGGGAGAAGTTTCGAGTCAATCGGTCCAAAGACCTGGAAGCTATTGAAATAAATGGGCGGGGTATTTTTTCGTGAAAAATGGCCTTTTCTTTAAAATATTCATGTAAAATACAAATTCCACCGGAATCCAACCAAAACTGGCGACCCTGCTTACACCGGTGAGGAGGACATGCCTGATCGATTTCGAGTCAATCGGTCCAGCCAATCACTAACCCTAACCCTAACCCTAACCCTAGCCTCAGCCTTAAGCCAGGCCTCATGAAAGATTGTCCCTCTGACTAAAATATTCACCAAAAATACAAATTTCACCCGAATCCAACGGGGACTGCTGTGTCTCGTTCAGCCGCTGCAGGAGCACGTTTGGGGGAAATTTCGAGTCAATCGGTCCAAAGACCTGGAAGCTATTGAAAAAATCGGCCGAGGTTTTGATGAAAAATGGCCTTTTCTTTAAAATATTCATGTAAAATACAAATTCCACCGGAATCCAACCAAAACTGGCGACCCTGCTTACACCGGTGAGGAGGACATGCCTGATCGATTTCGAGTCAATCGGTCCAGCCAATCACTAACCCTAACCCTAACCCTAACCCTAGCCTCAGCCTTAAGCCAGGCCTCATGAAAGATTGTCCCTCTGACTAAAATATTCACCAAAAATACAAATTTCACCCGAATCCAACGGGGACTGCTGTGTCTCGTTCAGCCGCTGCAGGAGCACGTTTGGGGGAAATTTCGAGTCAATCGGTCCAAAGACCTGGAAGCTATTGAAAAAATCGGCCGAGGTTTTGATGAAAAATGGCCGCTTTTCCTTTAAAATATTCATGTAAAATACAAATTCCACCAGAATCCAACCAAAACTGGCGAGCCTCATTCCACCGGTGAGGAGGACATGCGTGATCAATTTCGAGTCAATCGGTCAAAAGACGGCCGTGGTCCGAAACCCCAGCCCCTTAACCCTAACCCTAGCCCTAACAGCAGCCTTAAGCCAGCCTCATTTAAAATGGCCCCTTTCACTAAAATATTCACCAAAAATACAAATTCCACCCGAATCCAACGGGGACTGCTGTGTCTCGTTCAGCCAGTATAGGAGCACGTCTGGGAGAAGTTTCGAGTCAATCGGTCCAAAGACCTGGAAGCTATTGAAATAAATCGGCGGGGTATTTTTTCGTGAAAAATGGCCTTTTCTTTAAAATATTCATGTAAAATACAAATTCCACCGGAATCCAACCAAAACTGGCGACCCTGCTTACACCGGTGAGGAGGACATGCCTGATCGATTTCGAGTCAATCGGTCCAGCCAATCACTAACCCTAACCCTAACCCTAACCCTAGCCTCAGCCTTAAGCCAGGCCTCATGAAAGATTGTCCCTCTGACTAAAATATTCACCAAAAATACAAATTTCACCCGAATCCAACGGGGACTGCTGTGTCTCGTTCAGCCGCTGCAGGAGCACGTTTGGGGGAAATTTCGAGTCAATCGGTCCAAAGACCTGGAAGCTATTGAAAAAATCGGCCGAGGTTTTGATGAAAAATGGCCGCTTTTCCTTTAAAATATTCATGTAAAATACAAATTCCACCAGAATCCAACCAAAACTGGCGAGCCTCATTCCACCGGTGAGGAGGACATGCGTGATCAATTTCGAGTCAATCGGTCAAAAGACGGCCGTGGTCCGAAACCCCAGCCCCTTAACCCTAACCCTAGCCCTAACAGCAGCCTTAAGCCAGCCTCATTTAAAATGGCCCCTTTCACTAAAATATTCACCAAAAATACAAATTCCACCCGAATCCAACGGGGACTGCTGTGTCTCGTTCAGCCAGTATAGGAGCACGTCTGGGAGAAGTTTCGAGTCAATCGGTCCAAAGACCTGGAAGCTATTGAAATAAATGGGCGGGGTATTTTTTCGTGAAAAATGGCCTTTTCTTTAAAATATTCATGTAAAATACAAATTCCACCGGAATCCAACCAAAACTGGCGACCCTGCTTACACCGGTGAGGAGGACATGCCTGATCGATTTCGAGTCAATCGGTCCAGCCAATCACTAACCGTAACCCTAACCCTAACCCTAGCCTCAGCCTTAAGCCAGGCCTCATGAAAGATTGTCCCTCTGACTAAAATATTCACCAAAAATACAAATTTCACCCGAATCCAACGGGGACTGCTGTGTCTCGTTCAGCCGCTGCAGGAGCACGTTTGGGGGAAATTTCGAGTCAATCGGTCCAAAGACCTGGAAGCTATTGAAAAAATCGGCCGAGGTTTTGATGAAAAATGGCCGCTTTTCCTTTAAAATATTCATGTAAAATACAAATTCCACCAGAATCCAACCAAAACTGGCGAGCCTCATTCCACCGGTGAGGAGGACATGCGTGATCAATTTCGAGTCAATCGGTCAAAAGACGGCCGTGGTCCGAAACCCCAGCCCCTTAACCCTAACCCTAGCCCTAACAGCAGCCTTAAGCCAGCCTCATTTAAAATGGCCCCTTTCACTAAAATATTCACCAAAAATACAAATTCCACCCGAATCCAACGGGGACTGCTGTGTCTCGTTCAGCCAGTATAGGAGCACGTCTGGGAGAAGTTTCGAGTCAATCGGTCCAAAGACCTGGAAGCTATTGAAATAAATGGGCGGGGTATTTTTTCGTGAAAAATGGCCTTTTCTTTAAAATATTCATGTAAAATACAAATTCCACCGGAATCCAACCAAAACTGGCGACCCTGCTTACACCGGTGAGGAGGACATGCCTGATCGATTTCGAGTCAATCGGTCCAGCCAATCACTAACCCTAACCCTAACCCTAACCCTAGCCTCAGCCTTAAGCCAGGCCTCATGAAAGATTGTCCCTCTGACTAAAATATTCACCAAAAATACAAATTTCACCCGAATCCAACGGGGACTGCTGTGTCTCGTTCAGCCGCTGCAGGAGCACGTTTGGGGGAAATTTCGAGTCAATCGGTCCAAAGACCTGGAAGCTATTGAAAAAATCGGCCGAGGTTTTGATGAAAAATGGCCTTTTCTTTAAAATATTCATGTAAAATACAAATTCCACCGGAATCCAACCAAAACTGGCGACCCTGCTTACACCGGTGAGGAGGACATGCCTGATCGATTTCGAGTCAATCGGTCCAGCCAATCACTAACCCTAACCCTAACCCTAACCCTAGCCTCAGCCTTAAGCCAGGCCTCATGAAAGATTGTCCCTCTGACTAAAATATTCACCAAAAATACAAATTTCACCCGAATCCAACGGGGACTGCTGTGTCTCGTTCAGCCGCTGCAGGAGCACGTTTGGGGGAAATTTCGAGTCAATCGGTCCAAAGACCTGGAAGCTATTGAAAAAATCGGCCGAGGTTTTGATGAAAAATGGCCGCTTTTCCTTTAAAATATTCATGTAAAATACAAATTCCACCAGAATCCAACCAAAACTGGCGAGCCTCATTCCACCGGTGAGGAGGACATGCGTGATCAATTTCGAGTCAATCGGTCAAAAGACGGCCGTGGTCCGAAACCCCAGCCCCTTAACCCTAACCCTAGCCCTAACAGCACCCTTAAGCCAGCCTCATTTAAAATGGCCCCTTTCACTAAAATATTCACCAAAAATACAAATTCCACCCGAATCCAACGGGGACTGCTGTGTCTCGTTCAGCCAGTATAGGAGCACGTCTGGGAGAAGTTTCGAGTCAATCGGTCCAAAGACCTGGAAGCTATTGAAATAAATGGGCGGGGTATTTTTTCGTGAAAAATGGCCTTTTCTTTAAAATATTCATGTAAAATACAAATTCCACCGGAATCCAACCAAAACTGGCGACCCTGCTTACACCGGTGAGGAGGACATGCCTGATCGATTTCGAGTCAATCGGTCCAGCCAATCACTAACCCTAACCCTAACCCTAACCCTAGCCTCAGCCTTAAGCCAGGCCTCATGAAAGATTGTCCCTCTGACTAAAATATTCACCAAAAATACAAATTTCACCCGAATCCAACGGGGACTGCTGTGTCTCGTTCAGCCGCTGCAGGAGCACGTTTGGGGGAAATTTCGAGTCAATCGGTCCAAAGACCTGGAAGCTATTGAAAAAATCGGCCGAGGTTTTGATGAAAAATGGCCTTTTCTTTAAAATATTCATGTAAAATACAAATTCCACCGGAATCCAACCAAAACTGGCGACCCTGCTTACACCGGTGAGGAGGACATGCCTGATCGATTTCGAGTCAATCGGTCCAGCCAATCACTAACCCTAACCCTAACCCTAACCCTAGCCTCAGCCTTAAGCCAGGCCTCATGAAAGATTGTCCCTCTGACTAAAATATTCACCAAAAATACAAATTTCACCCGAATCCAACGGGGACTGCTGTGTCTCGTTCAGCCGCTGCAGGAGCACGTTTGGGGGAAATTTCGAGTCAATCGGTCCAAAGACCTGGAAGCTATTGAAAAAATCGGCCGAGGTTTTGATGAAAAATGGCCGCTTTTCCTTTAAAATATTCATGTAAAATACAAATTCCACCAGAATCCAACCAAAACTGGCGAGCCTCATTCCACCGGTGAGGAGGACATGCGTGATCAATTTCGAGTCAATCGGTCAAAAGACGGCCGTGGTCCGAAACCCCAGCCCCTTAACCCTAACCCTAGCCCTAACAGCAGCCTTAAGCCAGCCTCATTTAAAATGGCCCCTTTCACTAAAATATTCACCAAAAATACAAATTCCACCCGAATCCAACGGGGACTGCTGTGTCTCGTTCAGCCAGTATAGGAGCACGTCTGGGAGAAGTTTCGAGTCAATCGGTCCAAAGACCTGGAAGCTATTGAAATAAATCGGCGGGGTATTTTTTCGTGAAAAATGGCCTTTTCTTTAAAATATTCATGTAAAATACAAATTCCACCGGAATCCAACCAAAACTGGCGACCCTGCTTACACCGGTGAGGAGGACATGCCTGATCGATTTCGAGTCAATCGGTCCAGCCAATCACTAACCCTAACCCTAACCCTAACCCTAGCCTCAGCCTTAAGCCAGGCCTCATGAAAGATTGTCCCTCTGACTAAAATATTCACCAAAAATACAAATTTCACCCGAATCCAACGGGGACTGCTGTGTCTCGTTCAGCCGCTGCAGGAGCACGTTTGGGGGAAATTTCGAGTCAATCGGTCCAAAGACCTGGAAGCTATTGAAAAAATCGGCCGAGGTTTTGATGAAAAATGGCCGCTTTTCCTTTAAAATATTCATGTAAAATACAAATTCCACCAGAATCCAACCAAAACTGGCGAGCCTCATTCCACCGGTGAGGAGGACATGCGTGATCAATTTCGAGTCAATCGGTCAAAAGACGGCCGTGGTCCGAAACCCCAGCCCCTTAACCCTAACCCTAGCCCTAACAGCAGCCTTAAGCCAGCCTCATTTAAAATGGCCCCTTTCACTAAAATATTCACCAAAAATACAAATTCCACCCGAATCCAACGGGGACTGCTGTGCCTCGTTCAGCCAGTATAGGAGCACGTCTGGGAGAAGTTTCGAGTCAATCGGTCCAAAGACCTGGAAGCTATTGAAATAAATGGGCGGGGTATTTTTTCGTGAAAAATGGCCTTTTCTTTAAAATATTCATGTAAAATACAAATTCCACCGGAATCCAACCAAAACTGGCGACCCTGCTTACACCGGGGAGGAGGACATGCCTGATCGATTTCGAGTCAATCGGTCCAGCCAATCACTAACCCTAACCCTAACCCTAACCCTAGCCTCAGCCTTAAGCCAGGCCTCATGAAAGATTGTCCCTCTGACTAAAATATTCACCAAAAATACAAATTTCACCCGAATCCAACGGGGACTGCTGTGTCTCGTTCAGCCGCTGCAGGAGCACGTTTGGGGGAAATTTCGAGTCAATCGGTCCAAAGACCTGGAAGCTATTGAAAAAATCGGCCGAGGTTTTGATGAAAAATGGCCGCTTTTCCTTTAAAATATTCATGTAAAATACAAATTCCACCAGAATCCAACCAAAACTGGCGAGCCTCATTCCACCGGTGAGGAGGACATGCGTGATCAATTTCGAGTCAATCGGTCAAAAGACGGCCGTGGTCCGAAACCCCAGCCCCTTAACCCTAACCCTAGCCCTAACAGCAGCCTTAAGCCAGCCTCATTTAAAATGGCCCCTTTCACTAAAATATTCACCAAAAATACAAATTCCACCCGAATCCAACGGGGACTGCTGTGTCTCGTTCAGCCAGTATAGGAGCACGTCTGGGAGAAGTTTCGAGTCAATCGGTCCAAAGACCTGGAAGCTATTGAAATAAATGGGCGGGGTATTTTTTCGTGAAAAATGGCCTTTTCTTTAAAATATTCATGTAAAATACAAATTCCACCGGAATCCAACCAAAACTGGCGACCCTGCTTACACCGGTGAGGAGGACATGCCTGATCGATTTCGAGTCAATCGGTCCAGCCAATCACTAACCGTAACCCTAACCCTAACCCTAGCCTCAGCCTTAAGCCAGGCCTCATGAAAGATTGTCCCTCTGACTAAAATATTCACCAAAAATACAAATTTCACCCGAATCCAACGGGGACTGCTGTGTCTCGTTCAGCCGCTGCAGGAGCACGTTTGGGGGAAATTTCGAGTCAATCGGTCCAAAGACCTGGAAGCTATTGAAAAAATCGGCCGAGGTTTTGATGAAAAATGGCCGCTTTTCCTTTAAAATATTCATGTAAAATACAAATTCCACCAGAATCCAACCAAAACTGGCGAGCCTCATTCCACCGGTGAGGAGGACATGCGTGATCAATTTCGAGTCAATCGGTCAAAAGACGGCCGTGGTCCGAAACCCCAGCCCCTTAACCCTAACCCTAGCCCTAACAGCAGCCTTAAGCCAGCCTCATTTAAAATGGCCCCTTTCACTAAAATATTCACCAAAAATACAAATTCCACCCGAATCCAACGGGGACTGCTGTGTCTCGTTCAGCCAGTATAGGAGCACGTCTGGGAGAAATTTCGAGTCAATCGGTCCAACGACCTGGAAGCTATTGAAAAAATCGGCCGAGGTTTTGATGAAAAATGGCCGCTTTTCCTTTAAAATATTCATGTAAAATACAAATTCCACCAGAATCCAACCAAAACTGGCGAGCCTCATTCCACCGGTGAGGAGGACATGCGTGATCAATTTCGAGTCAATCGGTCAAAAGACGGCCGTGGTCCGAAACCCCAGCCCCTTAACCCTAACCCTAGCCCTAACAGCAGCCTTAAGCCAGCCTCATTTAAAATGGCCCCTTTCACTAAAATATTCACCAAAAATACAAATTCCACCCGAATCCAACGGGGACTGCTGTGTCTCGTTCAGCCAGTATAGGAGCACGTCTGGGAGAAATTTCGAGTCAATCGGTCCAACGACCTGGAAGCTATTGAAAAAATCGGCCGAGGTTTTGATGAAAAATGGCCGCTTTTCCTTTAAAATATTCATGTAAAATACAAATTCCACCAGAATCCAACCAAAACTGGCGAGCCTCATTCCACCGGTGAGGAGGACATGCGTGATCAATTTCGAGTCAATCGGTCAAAAGACGGCCGTGGTCCGAAACCCCAGCCCCTTAACCCTAACCCTAGCCCTAACAGCAGCCTTAAGCCAGCCTCATTTAAAATGGCCCCTTTCACTAAAATATTCACCAAAAATACAAATTCCACCCGAATCCAACGGGGACTGCTGTGTCTCGTTCAGCCAGTATAGGAGCACGTCTGGGAGAAATTTCGAGTCAATCGGTCCAAAGACCTGGAAGCTATTGAAAAAATCGGCCGAGGTTTTGATGAAAAATGGCCGCTTTTCCTTTAAAATATTCATGTAAAATACAAATTCCACCGGAATCCAACCAAAACTGGCGACCCTGCTTACACCGGTGAGGAGGACATGCCTGATCGATTTCGAGTCAATCGGTCCAGCCAATCACTAACCCTAACCCTAACCCTAACCCTAGCCTCAGCCTTAAGCCAGGCCTCATGAAAGATTGTCCCTCTGACTAAAATATTCACCAAAAATACAAATTTCACCCGAATCCAACGGGGACTGCTGTGTCTCGTTCAGCCGCTGCAGGAGCACGTTTGGGGGAAATTTCGAGTCAATCGGTCCAAAGACCTGGAAGCTATTGAAAAAATCGGCCGAGGTTTTGATGAAAAATGGCCGCTTTTCCTTTAAAATATTCATGTAAAATACAAATTCCACCAGAATCCAACCAAAACTGGCGAGCCTCATTCCACCGGTGAGGAGGACATGCGTGATCAATTTCGAGTCAATCGGTCAAAAGACGGCCGTGGTCCGAAACCCCAGCCCCTTAACCCTAACCCTAGCCCTAACAGCACCCTTAAGCCAGCCTCATTTAAAATGGCCCCTTTCACTAAAATATTCACCAAAAATACAAATTCCACCCGAATCCAACGGGGACTGCTGTGTCTCGTTCAGCCAGTATAGGAGCACGTCTGGGAGAAGTTTCGAGTCAATCGGTCCAAAGACCTGGAAGCTATTGAAATAAATGGGCGGGGTATTTTTTCGTGAAAAATGGCCTTTTCTTTAAAATATTCATGTAAAATACAAATTCCACCGGAATCCAACCAAAACTGGCGACCCTGCTTACACCGGTGAGGAGGACATGCCTGATCGATTTCGAGTCAATCGGTCCAGCCAATCACTAACCCTAACCCTAACCCTAACCCTAGCCTCAGCCTTAAGCCAGGCCTCATGAAAGATTGTCCCTCTGACTAAAATATTCACCAAAAATACAAATTTCACCCGAATCCAACGGGGACTGCTGTGTCTCGTTCAGCCGCTGCAGGAGCACGTTTGGGGGAAATTTCGAGTCAATCGGTCCAAAGACCTGGAAGCTATTGAAAAAATCGGCCGAGGTTTTGATGAAAAATGGCCTTTTCTTTAAAATATTCATGTAAAATACAAATTCCACCGGAATCCAACCAAAACTGGCGACCCTGCTTACACCGGTGAGGAGGACATGCCTGATCGATTTCGAGTCAATCGGTCCAGCCAATCACTAACCCTAACCCTAACCCTAACCCTAGCCTCAGCCTTAAGCCAGGCCTCATGAAAGATTGTCCCTCTGACTAAAATATTCACCAAAAATACAAATTTCACCCGAATCCAACGGGGACTGCTGTGTCTCGTTCAGCCGCTGCAGGAGCACGTTTGGGGGAAATTTCGAGTCAATCGGTCCAAAGACCTGGAAGCTATTGAAAAAATCGGCCGAGGTTTTGATGAAAAATGGCCGCTTTTCCTTTAAAATATTCATGTAAAATACAAATTCCACCAGAATCCAACCAAAACTGGCGAGCCTCATTCCACCGGTGAGGAGGACATGCGTGATCAATTTCGAGTCAATCGGTCAAAAGACGGCCGTGGTCCGAAACCCCAGCCCCTTAACCCTAACCCTAGCCCTAACAGCAGCCTTAAGCCAGCCTCATTTAAAATGGCCCCTTTCACTAAAATATTCACCAAAAATACAAATTCCACCCGAATCCAACGGGGACTGCTGTGTCTCGTTCAGCCAGTATAGGAGCACGTCTGGGAGAAGTTTCGAGTCAATCGGTCCAAAGACCTGGAAGCTATTGAAATAAATGGGCGGGGTATTTTTTCGTGAAAAATGGCCTTTTCTTTAAAATATTCATGTAAAATACAAATTCCACCGGAATCCAACCAAAACTGGCGACCCTGCTTACACCGGTGAGGAGGACATGCCTGATCGATTTCGAGTCAATCGGTCCAGCCAATCACTAACCCTAACCCTAACCCTAACCCTAGCCTCAGCCTTAAGCCAGGCCTCATGAAAGATTGTCCCTCTGACTAAAATATTCACCAAAAATACAAATTTCACCCGAATCCAACGGGGACTGCTGTGTCTCGTTCAGCCGCTGCAGGAGCACGTTTGGGGGAAATTTCGAGTCAATCGGTCCAAAGACCTGGAAGCTATTGAAAAAATCGGCCGAGGTTTTGATGAAAAATGGCCGCTTTTCCTTTAAAATATTCATGTAAAATACAAATTCCACCAGAATCCAACCAAAACTGGCGAGCCTCATTCCACCGGTGAGGAGGACATGCGTGATCAATTTCGAGTCAATCGGTCAAAAGACGGCCGTGGTCCGAAACCCCAGCCCCTTAACCCTAACCCTAGCCCTAACAGCAGCCTTAAGCCAGCCTCATTTAAAATGGCCCCTTTCACTAAAATATTCACCAAAAATACAAATTCCACCCGAATCCAACGGGGACTGCTGTGCCTCGTTCAGCCAGTATAGGAGCACGTCTGGGAGAAGTTTCGAGTCAATCGGTCCAAAGACCTGGAAGCTATTGAAATAAATGGGCGGGGTATTTTTTCGTGAAAAATGGCCTTTTCTTTAAAATATTCATGTAAAATACAAATTCCACCGGAATCCAACCAAAACTGGCGACCCTGCTTACACCGGGGAGGAGGACATGCCTGATCGATTTCGAGTCAATCGGTCCAGCCAATCACTAACCCTAACCCTAACCCTAACCCTAGCCTCAGCCTTAAGCCAGGCCTCATGAAAGATTGTCCCTCTGACTAAAATATTCACCAAAAATACAAATTTCACCCGAATCCAACGGGGACTGCTGTGTCTCGTTCAGCCGCTACAGGAGCACGTTTGGGGGAAATTTCGAGTCAATCGGTCCAAAGACCTGGAAGCTATTGAAAAAATCGGCCGAGGTTTTGATGAAAAATGGCCGCTTTTCCTTTAAAATATTCATGTAAAATACAAATTCCACCAGAATCCAACCAAAACTGGCGAGCCTCATTCCACCGGTGAGGAGGACATGCGTGATCAATTTCGAGTCAATCGGTCAAAAGACGGCCGTGGTCCGAAACCCCAGCCCCTTAACCCTAACCCTAGCCCTAACAGCAGCCTTAAGCCAGCCTCATTTAAAATGGCCCCTTTCACTAAAATATTCACCAAAAATACAAATTCCACCCGAATCCAACGGGGACTGCTGTGTCTCGTTCAGCCAGTATAGGAGCACGTCTGGGAGAAGTTTCGAGTCAATCGGTCCAAAGACCTGGAAGCTATTGAAATAAATGGGCGGGGTATTTTTTCGTGAAAAATGGCCTTTTCTTTAAAATATTCATGTAAAATACAAATTCCACCGGAATCCAACCAAAACTGGCGACCCTGCTTACACCAGTGAGGAGGACATGCCTGATCGATTTCGAGTCAATCGGTCCAGCCAATCACTAACCGTAACCCTAACCCTAACCCTAGCCTCAGCCTTAAGCCAGGCCTCATGAAAGATTGTCCCTCTGACTAAAATATTCACCAAAAATACAAATTTCACCCGAATCCAACGGGGACTGCTGTGTCTCGTTCAGCCGCTGCAGGAGCACGTTTGGGGGAAATTTCGAGTCAATCGGTCCAAAGACCTGGAAGCTATTGAAAAAATCGGCCGAGGTTTTGATGAAAAATGGCCGCTTTTCCTTTAAAATATTCATGTAAAATACAAATTCCACCAGAATCCAACCAAAACTGGCGAGCCTCATTCCACCGGTGAGGAGGACATGCGTGATCAATTTCGAGTCAATCGGTCAAAAGACGGCCGTGGTCCGAAACCCCAGCCCCTTAACCCTAACCCTAGCCCTAACAGCAGCCTTAAGCCAGCCTCATTTAAAATGGCCCCTTTCACTAAAATATTCACCAAAAATACAAATTCCACCCGAATCCAACGGGGACTGCTGTGTCTCGTTCAGCCAGTATAGGAGCACGTCTGGGAGAAATTTCGAGTCAATCGGTCCAACGACCTGGAAGCTATTGAAAAAATCGGCCGAGGTTTTGATGAAAAATGGCCGCTTTTCCTTTAAAATATTCATGTAAAATACAAATTCCACCAGAATCCAACCAAAACTGGCGAGCCTCATTCCACCGGTGAGGAGGACATGCGTGATCAATTTCGAGTCAATCGGTCAAAAGACGGCCGTGGTCCGAAACCCCAGCCCCTTAACCCTAACCCTAGCCCTAACAGCAGCCTTAAGCCAGCCTCATTTAAAATGGCCCCTTTCACTAAAATATTCACCAAAAATACAAATTCCACCCGAATCCAACGGGGACTGCTGTGTCTCGTTCAGCCAGTATAGGAGCACGTCTGGGAGAAATTTCGAGTCAATCGGTCCAAAGACCTGGAAGCTATTGAAAAAATCGGCCGAGGTTTTGATGAAAAATGGCCGCTTTTCCTTTAAAATATTCATGTAAAATACAAATTCCACCGGAATCCAACCAAAACTGGCGACCCTGCTTACACCGGTGAGGAGGACATGCCTGATCGATTTCGAGTCAATCGGTCCAGCCAATCACTAACCCTAACCCTAACCCTAACCCTAGCCTCAGCCTTAAGCCAGGCCTCATGAAAGATTGTCCCTCTGACTAAAATATTCACCAAAAATACAAATTTCACCCGAATCCAACGGGGACTGCTGTGTCTCGTTCAGCCGCTGCAGGAGCACGTTTGGGGGAAATTTCGAGTCAATCGGTCCAAAGACCTGGAAGCTATTGAAAAAATCGGCCGAGGTTTTGATGAAAAATGGCCGCTTTTCCTTTAAAATATTCATGTAAAATACAAATTCCACCAGAATCCAACCAAAACTGGCGAGCCTCATTCCACCGGTGAGGAGGACATGCGTGATCAATTTCGAGTCAATCGGTCAAAAGACGGCCGTGGTCCGAAACCCCAGCCCCTTAACCCTAACCCTAGCCCTAACAGCAGCCTTAAGCCAGCCTCATTTAAAATGGCCCCTTTCACTAAAATATTCACCAAAAATACAAATTCCACCCGAATCCAACGGGGACTGCTGTGTCTCGTTCAGCCAGTATAGGAGCACGTCTGGGAGAAATTTCGAGTCAATCGGTCCAAAGACCTGGAAGCTATTGAAAAAATCGGCCGAGGTTTTGATGAAAAATGGCCGCTTTTCCTTTAAAATATTCATGTAAAATACAAATTCCACCGGAATCCAACCAAAACTGGCGACCCTGCTTACACCGGTGAGGAGGACATGCCTGATCGATTTCGAGTCAATCGGTCCAGCCAATCACTAACCCTAACCCTAACCCTAACCCTAGCCTCAGCCTTAAGCCAGGCCTCATGAAAGATTGTCCCTCTGACTAAAATATTCACCAAAAATACAAATTTCACCCGAATCCAACGGGGACTGCTGTGTCTCGTTCAGCCGCTGCAGGAGCACGTTTGGGGGAAATTTCGAGTCAATCGGTCCAAAGACCTGGAAGCTATTGAAAAAATCGGCCGAGGTTTTGATGAAAAATGGCCGCTTTTCCTTTAAAATATTCATGTAAAATACAAATTCCACCAGAATCCAACCAAAACTGGCGAGCCTCATTCCACCGGTGAGGAGGACATGCGTGATCAATTTCGAGTCAATCGGTCAAAAGACGGCCGTGGTCCGAAACCCCAGCCCCTTAACCCTAACCCTAGCCCTAACAGCAGCCTTAAGCCAGCCTCATTTAAAATGGCCCCTTTCACTAAAATATTCACCAAAAATACAAATTCCACCCGAATCCAACGGGGACTGCTGTGCCTCGTTCAGCCAGTATAGGAGCACGTCTGGGAGAAGTTTCGAGTCAATCGGTCCAAAGACCTGGAAGCTATTGAAATAAATGGGCGGGGTATTTTTTCGTGAAAAATGGCCTTTTCTTTAAAATATTCATGTAAAATACAAATTCCACCGGAATCCAACCAAAACTGGCGACCCTGCTTACACCGGGGAGGAGGACATGCCTGATCGATTTCGAGTCAATCGGTCCAGCCAATCACTAACCCTAACCCTAACCCTAACCCTAGCCTCAGCCTTAAGCCAGGCCTCATGAAAGATTGTCCCTCTGACTAAAATATTCACCAAAAATACAAATTTCACCCGAATCCAACGGGGACTGCTGTGTCTCGTTCAGCCAGTATAGGAGCACGTCTGGGAGAAATTTCGAGTCAATCGGTCCAAAGACCTGGAAGCTATTGAAAAAATCGGCCGAGGTTTTGATGAAAAATGGCCGCTTTTCCTTTAAAATATTCATGTAAAATACAAATTCCACCGGAATCCAACCAAAACTGGCGACCCTGCTTACACCGGTGAGGAGGACATGCCTGATCGATTTCGAGTCAATCGGTCCAGCCAATCACTAACCCTAACCCTAACCCTAACCCTAGCCTCAGCCTTAAGCCAGGCCTCATGAAAGATTGTCCCTCTGACTAAAATATTCACCAAAAATACAAATTTCACCCGAATCCAACGGGGACTGCTGTGTCTCGTTCAGCCGCTGCAGGAGCACGTTTGGGGGAAATTTCGAGTCAATCGGTCCAAAGACCTGGAAGCTATTGAAAAAATCGGCCGAGGTTTTGATGAAAAATGGCCGCTTTTCCTTTAAAATATTCATGTAAAATACAAATTCCACCAGAATCCAACCAAAACTGGCGAGCCTCATTCCACCGGTGAGGAGGACATGCGTGATCAATTTCGAGTCAATCGGTCAAAAGACGGCCGTGGTCCGAAACCCCAGCCCCTTAACCCTAACCCTAGCCCTAACAGCAGCCTTAAGCCAGCCTCATTTAAAATGGCCCCTTTCACTAAAATATTCACCAAAAATACAAATTCCACCCGAATCCAACGGGGACTGCTGTGCCTCGTTCAGCCAGTATAGGAGCACGTCTGGGAGAAGTTTCGAGTCAATCGGTCCAAAGACCTGGAAGCTATTGAAATAAATGGGCGGGGTATTTTTTCGTGAAAAATGGCCTTTTCTTTAAAATATTCATGTAAAATACAAATTCCACCGGAATCCAACCAAAACTGGCGACCCTGCTTACACCGGGGAGGAGGACATGCCTGATCGATTTCGAGTCAATCGGTCCAGCCAATCACTAACCCTAACCCTAACCCTAACCCTAACCTCAGCCTTAAGCCAGGCCTCATGAAAGATTGTCCCTCTGACTAAAATATTCACCAAAAATACAAATTTCACCCGAATCCAACGGGGACTGCTGTGTCTCGTTCAGCCGCTGCAGGAGCACGTTTGGGGGAAATTTCGAGTCAATCGGTCCAAAGACCTGGAAGCTATTGAAAAAATCGGCCGAGGTTTTGATGAAAAATGGCCGCTTTTCCTTTAAAATATTCATGTAAAATACAAATTCCACCAGAATCCAACCAAAACTGGCGAGCCTCATTCCACCGGTGAGGAGGACATGCGTGATCAATTTCGAGTCAATCGGTCAAAAGACGGCCGTGGTCCGAAACCCCAGCCCCTTAACCCTAACCCTAGCCCTAACAGCAGCCTTAAGCCAGCCTCATTTAAAATGGCCCCTTTCACTAAAATATTCACCAAAAATACAAATTCCACCCGAATCCAACGGGGACTGCTGTGTCTCGTTCAGCCAGTATAGGAGCACGTCTGGGAGAAGTTTCGAGTCAATCGGTCCAAAGACCTGGAAGCTATTGAAATAA